>NC_045732.1:22779709-23079709 GCF_009834535.1 Camelus ferus
GAAACAAAAACAGTTTCTTGTACTTCCACAACAATTTGATCACCATCCATGTGTGTAGCATCAGCTCCTTAAAGAAAAAAAATTAAAATCACAAATTTCAGGTAGACATGCATGACTACCTCCATTAATGTAAACGTTATTTAATTTCTACCGGGAAAACAGGCTAGCTCCTCAGTTTCCTCAAACATTAAGATAGATTAAAGAAATAAAGAGGGTATCTATTTTTGACTCATATGAGAAATAGAAAATTTTAATATAAGAACTTTTATACTCATCCCAAATCAATTAATAAATAAGGAAAAATAATAGAAAAACAAAGTAATCGAGATAGTCAAAGAAGAAAAATATTCATGAAAGTAAAAAACTAGGCTGACTAAAATTAAGCCAATGTGAACAGGTACTTAAGGGATGATAAAAATTAACAAGTAAGGCAACTTCAGGTGGCAAATATATTATTTTTCTTCATTATATGTGTTTGTCATTTCTTTCCTTTCTTACTCCACCTCTCAACTCATATTTCTTCTTCTTTTCATCTCTCCCATGTCTTCTTTTACTTCCCTTCCATTTTTTCACCTTTTTCCCCCTTTATTCTAGAACAATAGCCTACCAAAATCTTTCACTTATGACTATGGAAATTTAGAAATTCTGAATCTAGAATATAAAAAGGATTGGGCCATAAATAGAAAGAAGGCTAGAAGACCACAGTTAAGGAGGAAAGACAACTGGTCAAGGAGCCTCTGTGGATAGTAAGCTGCAGAAAAGTGCACTCGCTCTGCAGCAATGGAAGGTGAGGTCAGTTGGAGCAGGCCCTGCCCCAGCATCACCAAGGTAGTCTGCTTCCATCCAGCTTCCTCCCATCCCCCCAGATCCAAGTTCCCCAGGCAGTTCCTTGGCATGTAAGAAACCCTACTCTAGTCCACTCTGCAGTTAAGGAATGAAGGTAGAGGGGTGAATCAATTGAAGCCCAGTGAGATTAAATGACTTCACCAAGATCACACAGTTTGCACAGATTTTGGTGCTCAGTAAGTATTACTCTGAATGAATGCCACAAATGAGAATCCAAATCAGATATCCTTGCCAAAAAACATAATGTAAGATAAAAGAAAACAAATCTGGTATCTTGGCTCCTAATCCAGAGAAAAGCAAACAACGTTTTATAGAAGTCTTACCTACAAAGCTATTCAGTCCATTAGTGCTTCTGGATGTGACTCAGACCAGGCTGAGTCCAAGCAGCCACCTAACTCAATGACTGTATGTCACTGGCCAGGCCCTCAGAAAGACACATGACTTTGTTTGGCAACACAAATAATCAACAAGGGCCAAAGAACCTTTAAAAATGTAGGAAATCTTAAAGCCAGTTAATAACCATTTTAACCACACCTAGAAATAATAAACAGTATGTTTGCTTTAATTCCTATAGAACTCTTACAAAACGCTTTATACTGTTTTCAATATTCTCAATATTAACATCAAGCAATAGATCACTATAATCTCCATTTTGCAGACATGAAGACAAAAGCATTTAGTGGCAAGCGTACTGGTTACAACATCTATATCAGAGAGCAGGGTTTGGACACTTATTAGTTTTGTGACCTTGGGCAAGTCATTTAACCTCTGAGTTTCGGTTTCCTCATCAGTAAAATGAGGACAGTAGTATCTGCCATGCATACCTCACAGGACTGCTGTGATGATCAAATGGGAATATATGGGAAGTGTTCTGAAAAACTGTAATGAAAGGTTTCATTATTATTAGGACATATGTAAATGGAGGCCCTGGCAGATTAAGTGACTTGCTCAAAGATAAACAAACACCATAAGTGTTAACAATCAGGGCTAAAATGCAAAGCCTTCAATCTACCACTTAGCCCACGATCCAGGCTTGTCTGTGGCAAGATTAAGCTAGTAAATAGTGTGCATTTTTCTCCAAAGAGCTTAGTCTCTCTTCCAAGCACAGTAATTATACTTCATGTTCTAATGAAGAAAGAATCTTAACTTCGCATTTATCATTATCAAACTGAAATTACTCAACGTGAGTCAAAAGACTCCCAAATTGTTAAGAAAAATACACATACCCCACTGGGTTTAGAGATTAAAGAAAAGTTAAAGTTAAAAATCACCAATATTTAATTTTTTGATAAAGTTAATTGCTATTTCTTTAATATGCTGCAATATGGTCATTTCAAGTCCAATGGAAAACTCATTAACATTCTATTTATAAGGGTAACTAGTTAGTGTGATATAAAACCATTTTACATTATAAAACCTAGCATAATCACTATGTTACTGGTACCATGGGTAATCTGAAATTGTGATCATTTTTCTATGTTTAGAACTTCATGAATTTAATTTTCCTTGTCCAATTTGGGGAGTGAGGTAAGACTCCATCTTCCTGAAGCAAATGCCTCTTTTGTGAGAGAGGGTTGTGAAAGCAGGATGGAGTCAGAATGCAGAGGGCCTTAGGTTTATACTTTACCTGCTGGGTAATGGAAAATAGAGAAATGACATGATCCATATGTTATTTTATGATGAGTACTCTGGTGGGCTAGATAAACAAGACTCACAGTAAGGAAAATAATTTAAAAGTTACTGCGGACTAAGAATGAGATGAGAGAGCTGGTCTACATGGAAGAAAGTAGAATGAAGAGAGGTAAGCAAGGAGCATTCTCAAAGGGAGAACTCTAACAGGACTTAGTGTTATAAGTGGGCAAGATGAGAATAACTAAAGTAAATATTAAGGTTTTAATATTGTTGCTGTTTCTGACAAGAATAAATGTTGGTTATGAGGGAGCCAAATTTTTAAGGCAGGGAATAATAATGTACTCACTTTAACATTTGTAGGCTTGAGAGGCTAATAAGACACCTAACTGTGAATATCAACATGAGTCTAGCAATTCTTCCTCTTGATAACCAACTCCAAATTTGGCAGTTGTTAAGTGGAACAACCCAAGTAGTTATACCTGTTGCATCAAAAAATGAGTTTGGCTCTTGAGGTTGTAATTCAAGTCCATCTTCATCCATGGCCTTTAATTCTCATCAGTCACAGCTCCTAAATCAGGCAAAAAAGTAAATCAAGTATTACTTTTTTTTCTATCATGTATTAAAAACATCATCATCATATTTACATTTCTGAAACCCTCAAATTACATGTCAAATGAACAGCTAAAAATAGATACAAAAATGTATCTATTTGAAATAAAAGGGAAAAGTTAAAATTAAATTAAATTGCCAAAAACATAATGATACATGGGCATCTATATGACAAAGAAAGGTGGCTAAATCAAATAAGTCAACTTGGCCTAGACTTTTTGTTTGAGATACTGCTTACATACATACATCATACATACACACTGCAAACATCTTGGTGAATTCTGACATATGCCAAAATCTGTGTAATCACTACACTACCCAGATCAAGATACAGAACATTTCCAGCACCCCAGCATTCTTGACTCCTCTCAGTCTGTATACTCCACACTACCACAAAGGTAACTGGTTTTACTAAGGTTCAACTTACACGCTTATTGGGAGGAAACCCCTGTACAATTTTCTTATTACTTCTCTAAATTTAATGTAGTCTGCTTTCAACCAATACCTTAAACAATGGTAAAAATTCACAGTGCATAACTGTAGTAAAAACCCTTTGGGATTTGTGCCTAACTTAATGACCTCTTAACCAACCCTCCAATCTAGAAGTTAACTCCCACAGTGTATTTATATTCTCCTGGCCATAGTTGATTGGCACTAGATATAAAACAGTAAAAATAAGTTCATCTTTGAGCACAATAAAATCAAAGTCCTATCCCTGAGAACCTGAAACCATAAGCAAAGGTCAACCTGGCTCTCTCTGTCTCTCTCTTCTCTCTTGGTGGCTGGAACACAGGAGCCAAGAAAGGCCATTTTCCAACTTCAGCTTAGACTAGTGAGATAAAGTTTACAAATAAAAAATAAAAAGAATCCAGGGAATGCTCTGAAAAACAGAGTAGAGGGAGCAGGGAGAGGAGGCTTATCAATAGATTTTTAGCTCCTGATTCTAGACCTTTCTGAGGTCCAGCTACAAAACCTTGTCTGCCTTGAGTTTTTGCAAGCCACCCCAATGACCTTAACGCTCTCTTTTCAATTTAAGTCAAAAACAAAAAGAACTTAACCAATCAAATAATATACTACTAAACACTAATCACTGCTTCAAAAGAGCAGACATCAAGGATTAGGGCTTACTCATGTTGTATTACTTACATCTCCTCCCTCATTGGTTTCCTTATCTCTACTTTCTCACTTTCTAATCCAACCTAAATGGTACTATTAGACGCGTATTTCTTTCATTTTCATCATTTTTTGCTGATGGTATAAGTGCTGCCTGTTGCTTACTAAAATTTTAAATAACAAGAGTCATTTTTCTAAAGCATCAGCTAGGTGATATCACTTCTCTGTTCAAAAAATGTTTATTGGCTCCATGCTGCCTCCAAATAAAGTTCAAACTCCTGCCATCGTCTAAGTTCCAGCTGAAAATTATCCTTCTATCCTTATCTTCTCTAACCTTTCCTCGAGCACCTCCCCCCTCACCACCACACACACACTTCAACCAAGCAAAAATGCCCAATGTCCCCGTAAGACCCAAACTCTGTATTTGGCTCAGGGTTTCTTCTACCTGGAACACCTTTTCCCCAAACCCCCTTGCTCACACACAAAAAAGGAAAAGCTGAAAATAATCTCCCCTTCCACTGAATTTCTTTAACACTTTATCCTTTTTCTTTAATTGTACTTATTTGTTATAAATTATGATCATTTATAGACCTTATTTTCAGATGCTAAATTCGCATACATATTCCTTAACAAAATATCCATGAGAAACTCAATTAATTAATATTAATATAATAAATGGATTTTCAGCTTGTCAACCCTGAGACATAGTCTACTCTTTTTCCAGAAAGAGCATGTTACTTATTCAAAGTGCTTCAAGTTAAAAGGACTAATAGACAAAAAAATTTTTTTCAACTATGAAAAATGGAACATGTACATGCTCTAAATAAATTGTCACTGCTCTCTCCTTAACAAAATCACCTCTGGCCATAATTCTTTCTCCTCCTTTAAAAATGTAATTACAAAATGATAAACGTAAACTAATTTTCTAAGCGTAATGACATGAAATTAAGCCAATTTAGAAGGCAATAAATGGGATTCATTAAGGCATTTAAGGCTCCTCTCTCCAATTTCCGTACATAAATCCAAACCCATCAGCTCTAAGAATTCTCAACCTGCACAGTAAGTCCTTTTCTCGGCTTTTCTATTATATTTTGGACAGATAATCAATCCCCTTGATTTGGAGCTCCCTCCTTCCTCAGTTTAAGTGATGACCTATTTCTCTTCCCCCCTCCCATCCGCTGTTCACTCGCAGCCCTTCTCGTAACTGCAGCCTTGCCAGCCTTGCCAGCCTTGCCCGTGGCGCCACACTCAGCCCTCTTTTCTGTTTTCTCTTTATTCCAGGGTTTCAACTCCCACTTACACAAAGATGATTCCCTAAATCCACATACTCAGGGTACTACCCAACACTTCCACCAGGCTGTCTGCCCAACAGTTTCATCAGGAGGAAACCCTGCTTTCTCCTGACATGACCACTATGGCCTTTTCCTTCTTCCCGGCTTATCTTCAGTCCGGTTGTCAGACCATGTCCATTCCTTCTCCACAACTTCTCAGAAATCTGTCCCTTATTTTTATTCCCACTGTCACCATGCACTCTCAGCTTCATATTTCCTGATCCCCAGGGAACGAAAATAGCCTCTCAACTGGCCTTTGGCTCCTTTTTGCCACTCCCACAACAAATGACCAGGAACCTACAAATAAGGGCTGGTGACAAACACCAAGGCATTCCTGCAATTCGTGGGCAGACGAATCCTCCGAAGCACTGCTTTGATCAAGGCACGCCCTGCTCAGAAAGCTTCAGCAGTTCCCCCAAATCCGGGGTGCTCTAAAATATTAACCCAAGCTATCGTAACAGACTTACTTGTTATTATTCCGATCATTTTACATCATGTCCATTTCTTAAGAGATATTCTGGCCCAAATGGAAGGTGTCCACTTACCTCATTTTGACTCAGGTAAGCAGTAACTGTTCAAAATACAGTTTTGACTGGTTATTTTCCCTTCTATTTTGTCATTATAAAAACTCAAATCAGGAAAAATGTTTTGTACTTCCAAGCAGAGATGACTATACTTCGGCTTCATAACCCCTGTGGGGAGAATTAGAAGTAATTCTCCCTGAAAATCAGAATAAAACCAATGTTCAAAGAATGGAACGTACTCGGGAGAGTTCTCTGGATTGTGATCAAGTAACTGGGGAGTGGACGCTGATAATGTAACTGAAAGTGCTCCTACCTTTGCTGTAAGAACCATGCCCAAAGACCAGGTGAATCTGAAGACAAATAAGCAGATTGGTTCAGAGAAGCAAGATCCTAACAACTAGGGTAAACACATACTAACGTTTAATCTGATTATCAAATGTCCTCAAAATACTTCTGGGACCCCACTCTCACCTTAAGCTCAGTAAAACATTCCCTGCCCGGATACAGGAGTCATGATTCTGAAAATGCTGTGGAAGAATCCACAATTAAAAGAAAAAAAAAAAAAGTGCAGTTTTAAGGGAAATAACAGGTTGAGAGAAAACTCAGGAAATTCACAATAACTTTCTTCCAGTCTTTAAAATAAAGCAATAAAAATACCACATCAAGTTAATAGATACAGCAACAGCATTTTATCTATCTTAAATTAGGAATAATGACTATAATTTATTTCTGTTTTATATCTCTTGATGCCTAGACACTTTCATGGTCTCCCTCGTGGACAAGTTAACAGAGTGCTTAAATATTCACTTTGTTTTTTGCAGCTAATATGCACACAAGAATCGTATGCCTTTTAATTTTATGACTTGACTATCCTCTCCTTAAGCCAAGCTAAGAGAACCAAATGATACTATACACGGTAGATGGAACTGTGCAAGCTATAGGAAAGGCAAACAAAAGCAGATCTGTCTATAACAGAATTTTTCTCAGAGGGAAATAGGAACGGGTGAAAATTTACATTTAAAGCCCAGTTGACATCTTCCCTCTTAAACTACATTTCTTTCCCGACTTTTCCGCATATTGTTCAATGTTAGCCATCATTTCTTCAGATATCTGATTTTCAAATCTGGAATTCTATTTCACTTCTTTTCACCAATTCAGCCCTTAAATTAAGTATGTCTCAAAGCCAGTCACTCCGAAATTCATCATGTTCCCTATACTTTCATTGCTACCACTCTAACAAGCTCTGGTCATCTTATATCCAGAACCCAGAGGGCCTTTCCCATTTTCTTCTGTTTCCATACTTTCTTCCATTTTCTCTGTCCATTCTTTTTTTTCCCCCCAGTGTTCACTCTTATTAGAATTTCTATTTTAGGATATAAGAACTCCTAAATCTAGCCTCCATATTGCTTAAAACTTTTTCTCCCGTATTTTCTATCTTTGCCTTTCTAGTACATTCTCAGAATGCCTAGACTTTTTTCTAAGCTAACTTCATCTTCATCTTATCTCCATCTACTGAAGTTTTACTTAAAAGATCATGTTTTAATGTCAATATAAACTTAAGTTTCTTTTTCACAGCAATCTTTTCTTTTTGGTAGATACTATATCTTATCAAATATCTCTGAGGGTTTAAAGTTTATTCTGTACAGTGTATTAAACTGTGTCCTTGCTGTTTCATTATTCATTGGGTTGAATTTGGTGCCTCTCTTTCAGACTGCTGGTTCTCCTCAAAAGTATGGTTCTTATAGGTTGTCCATTCTTATTTGTGGATGAGGGTCTAGGCTAGAGTTACATTCAAATAGCCGGGCTGTATTTCCTCAGCCCAAGTGAGAATCTTCATTTGCATAGCAATGAACTTAACTTCTGACCAAAAGAGTCCTGTCTAGAATGAGGCCATGAGAGAGAAAGGAACCACTTAACCAGCCAGGCTTTACCTCACTATGGTGGACAATTACGCCACCTTGCAGGTACTGGAGGACCAATATCCTTCAGATAGGTACAAGCTACCTAAAGCACTGTCCTGCACTTTCTTCCCACAGTATCCACTTTAGAATTTCCTATGGATGAATCTACAATTCAGAGAGCTGAATTTCTGGCATCATCTCAGGAGGAAAACCACTAGAGACATCTATAATGATAAGTAAATAGCTTGGCTTTCCATAACTATAACCTGGCTAAGCCCATGTCTTGCTCCTTCTCCTAGGACATCCCTGCTTTTGACAATGGGGATAATGCAGAAAGACAATTTGGGGGTGGTCCTTCCCACTTTCTGAATGGGGCCACAGGTTGACTAAGCTCTCTAGAGTTTTGCCATTAATTGATTCCCAACTGCTTTATTCAACCAGAAATTCATCATATTCTGGTCTGCAGGTGGCATACTTCTCAGGTTTTCTTGTTTCTCTGAATTTTTATACTTCTTCCTCAGTGTGATTTTGAAAGGAAAGAAAAATAAACATGTGTTCTCTAGCCTATCTTGAATTTGAAGTCATGAATTTGTACGTGTCAAATAAAACAGCATGGAAATAGGTAAAAATAAAAAACTGAGACAGAAATTTAAAAAAAATAGCAGTGAAAGTTACAACTCTTATCAAGGCCTGACAAAGCAAACATTCAAAAAATAAGGAAAGAGATGTATATAATTAATAGTATTAATCTAATAGCTTTAATCCAAATTCCATTCCCTAAGAATAGACTATTTTATTTTCAAACAACCTTGCAGACTCTCTGTGTCAAGAAGAGGAAAAGAAAATGCTGAAAATGTCAGAGCCCCTGTCCTTCCTTGCCCTGTCCTACCTGGAACTTTTGTACACTTTGCTCAAAAACTCAATGCCAAGTTTTTGTTAAAGATTAGTTTTTTTCCACAAAACCATTTGAGCCAATCAATAATTTCAAGGTTTTGTTTGTTTAAAGTGTAAGAGTTCCAACTTTCAAAATTTATTCAAATTTGGTCCTAAAATGACAAACCTTCTTAAAATCTTATTTTTCCAAAGCCCCTATTCATGTTCAGATTAAGGGTTGCCAAAATACCTAAATGTCCAGTGATAGATAATGGATAAAGACAATGCAGTATATACATACAGTGGGATATTATTCAGCCTTAAAATTCTGTAATTTGTGACATGGATAGAGGAAGACATTATGCTAAGTGAAATGAGCCAGATACAGAAAAAAAATCCTGCATGATCTCACTTGTATGTGGACTCTAAAACAGTTAAACTCAGAGCAGCAGATAGTAGAATGTTGGTTCCCAGGAGTTGAAAAGGAGATATTAGGGAAGTAATGGTCAGAGGATACAAAGTTCTAGAGACCCCTCTATACAGCACAATGCCTATAGCTAACAACACTGTACTGTACACTCAAAATTTGCTAAAAGAAGAAACTTATGTTAAGGGTTCTTACCAATAAGAAAAAAAGACTACGATGATGACAGGGTGGGAGGAAACTTTGACAAATGATGAATGTTTATGGCCTTGATGGTGGTGATAGTTTCACAGGTGTATACTTATCCCCAAACTCATCAAACTGTATACATTTAATGTGTAAAGCTTTTATATTGCAATCATACCTCAATAATTTTAAAAATAAAAAAATATTTAAAAATGTTTAAAGCGTTGCCAAAATATCCTCTGAACTTAGTTGCATTGATATGCTATGAACACTAAATACTACACTTTTTAAATGCCTTTGTCTTTAAGACTGCAGCTGGATGTTAGGAAATGCATGCACTTTTTAACTAGTTTTTGTTATGTAAAACAGTACAGCCTCCTTCATGAAATACTGCTATTTAATATACTCAATAATTTATCCAGGTTCATTACTTAACATTCTACTGTGCACCATAATGTCTAACAACATCTCTTTTTGATTTTCAAGTTTCAAAAAAAGTTTAAAATTAAAAAAAAAAGTGGTTTATTAGCTTTTGCTGAGACTCTGAACAGAAGTCCTATTTACATGTTTCCCCTAACGCAGTAAGCATTCTGCCTTCAGTTGCAGGTATACTGGAGTGGAGTTTGTGAAACACTGGATGTGATCAAAGGATGAAGACTGTTTTAACATAAGAAGTGGAGATTAATTTAGACTACATAGTACATGGAATAGTTAAACTAAATAAAACTGTCAGGGGAAAACTTTTTAAAGGATTAATTTCTGTCAAATGTAGTATATGATGAAGAAAGGTGGGTATCATCAGAAATTTTTTTATGCTTTTCCTTTTTCTTGCACCTGCCATCTTTCCAAAAATTGGGCATTTACTTCATCCTTGAACTGGTCATTCCCACAACTGTTAATTTAGTAAGTGTTTTTCTTACCAAACTCCTTCTTAATGAGCAACATGTCTCCTCATATTAGAAAATCTTTCTGATAATGCATTAGAATTTTGGTTTTTTTGGTAAGACTAAAGCATTCACACTTTCATGTTATTTTATTCAAGCTAATAACTGCTTTCCTCAGTTTTCTAGTTAACTAGCTGTAAAAATCATGTATTGTAGTTTTATAGTTCTTAAAATATTTTAAGTCTTTTCAAACCCTAAAACTTCTTAAAATCACTGTCTTGCCAGATCACCAACACAGTAACTTGACTAATACTGACTCTACTCTTCCCCTCACCTACATGAACACAGGCTTCCTATTAGTGCTTTTCCTAAATACATCACTTTGGGTATGTGAGGTTCTGTCAACGCAGTGCTGACACTAACAGTGTTCTCTGTACATCTTAAATACTGACAAGAATACCAGGCCTTTCAACAACTATAACAAATTCTTTTTAATTGACATTTGTAGAATTACGGAGTGTTTTTACATTGATTCTTCGCTAATACAATTAGAAGTATGCTTTGTACATGTAACTTAGTAAATCATTTAATCATTAAAAAAATTAAAAGAACAGGTTGGACAATGCAGGGCATAGTTTGCAATACATTTGCTTCTTTTTTGTCCTGTTTGCTAATCTTTATTTTTTTTCAAGTTTTATTGAGATATAATTGACATTCTGCACTGTATAACTTTAAGGTATACAACATAATGATCTGACTTACTTACATCATGAAATGATTACCACAAGGTTTAGTGGATATCTATCACCTTATATAAACACATTAAAGAAACAGAAAAAAGAATTTTTTTCCTTGTGATAAAACTCTCAAGATTTACCCTCAACAGTTTTCATATATGATGTACAGCAGTGTTAATTATCTTTATCATACTGCACATTACCTCCTTAGTATTTATCTTATAACTAAAAGTTTGTCCTTTTTGACTACCTTCATCTAATTCCCCCGACCCCCACCTGTTTCTAACATGACCAATAACAGGAATGTTCCACTGAGCATCAGCAGCATTAATTCCACGATCATTCTCTGGAGAAAAGCTAGGGAATCAGCCAATTTACACCAAAAAAAAAAAAAAAAAAAAATCCATACCTGGCTTTTTTCAGGGGTTTGGGGAGACAGTAAAATGCTACTGGATAATAATCTAAAAGAGAGGTGGAAACTGAGGGGAAGCACAAACATACATAATTTGAAATAAAGAAAAAACACACAGATAAAGTAAAAAGTTGTAAGAAAACAGTCTTATAATTCTATAATATATAAGTCTATTAATAGTCTGAGGAGAAATGTAAGTTACAAGCATTAACTTAAGAGAGAGAAAACCCAATCACTGTGAAATTGCGGGGAGGAGGGCAGGGAGGAGAAAGCTGTCTGTTAACCTTTCAAAAAGCTCCAGGCTTTTCCCAAAAGATATCTGAACTACGCTAGAGCACAGAGGAGGAAAGTCTTCTCAATTCTTAATTTTTAATTTACCATTAAAAAAAAAACTAACAAAAACAATACAACCAAACTACAGACTTGGTTAATAATGAATTTCAAGTCAAGTATTTGCAAATCTGATACATCATGCAAAAAATACATATACACACATGTTGTACACACACACACACACACACACACACACACACACACACACACACACTTCCTATTAGTGCTTTGACAAAATATGGTTATTTTAGAATTCAAGGCTGGAACCAAATAATGGCCCAAACTAACAGGTCAAGAAAGGAAAATCCTGATGTTCTCAAAAGATAATGAACAGTCGAAATTCAATATTATTTCTTACTTAAAACAAACTAGTCAGTCAAATTGGAATAGAAAGACATTTTCTTAAAAGGTTTAAAAAAATACAATAAATAGGAATAAAATACTAGTACATGGTATGACATGGATGACCCTTAAAAACATTATGCTAAGAAGCCAGATGCAAAAAAAAAAAAAAAAAACCCATATATTACAGGATTCCATTTATATGGAATGTGAAGAATAGACAAACCACAGAAATTAGACTGCCAGGGACAGGAGGTGGGAGGTGATTGCTAATGGGTACAGGGTTTCCTCCTGGGGGTGATAAAAATGTTCCAAAATTACTGGGCGATGGGGGATGAGGGGGGTTTTAACTCATCTCCCATTAAATAAATTTTTTTAATTAAAAAAAATTACTGGTGATGGTAGCACAACTCTGAATCTACTAAAAACCACTGAACTGTACATTTTAAAGGGTGAATGTTATAGAAGCTTTATCTCAATAAAGCTGTTTAAAAAAATACAAATACCTGCAAATATTAAACTAGATCAGGTTACAACATGTTTTCAGATAGGAGAATGGTATCAGTATCACTTTATAACAAAAAGGCATAGTATTATAAAACTAAGGTAAAACACTACAAATACTCCTTCTAAAGTCAAACTTAAAACAAGGCTGCCCACTGTTATTACTTAAGATTGTACAGGGCAAAAAAAAAAGATTGTATGGGAACAGATAGCCAATGCAATTAGATAAGATAATGAAATCCAAGATATTATTATTATTCAAAAGAAATTATACTTATTTATATATGACCTATCTAGGAAATACAAGGGAATCAACTAAAAGACTAACAGCAGAATTAATTCATAAAGCGTGTTGGTACAACATTAATATACTTGAGGTCAAAAGCTTTCTCATGTAACACTTAAGAATGTAAAATCCCACTGATGGGAATAACTGAAAATTCTACTAAGCGGGATTTTTTTTTTTTAAGACAAATATATAGAGAAATCAATCTTGCTCTTGAATATGCTGGATCAGTAGTATCAATTCTCTCTTAATTTACTTTTACATTCAATCAAAATTCCAATACACTTTTTTAAATCAACTGACCTTATAGTCGCAGGTCTGCTTTTAGACTCTATTCTGTTCCATTGATCAGTCTGACTTTGCACCCACTGTTTTAATCACTGCAACTTTATAATAAGCTTTTGATGTATGGTAGTTAAGTTTTCCAACTTTTTTTTTTCAAGATTGCCTTTGCTGCTCCAAGCCCTTTGTATCTCCACATAAATTTGAGGACTGGTCTATTAAAAAAAAAAATCCTGTTGGGGTTTTGATTGGTACTTCACTGAATCTCTATATATCAAAACTGACATCTTTATATACTGACACTTCCAATCCATGAACATTGTATCTCTCCCCATTTATTAGTTCTTTTTTCATTTCTCTCAGTAATGCTTTTACTAAAAGTCTTAGCATGCTTTGCTGGATTTATTTCAAGGTATTGGATGTTCTCTGACCTTATTATAAGTTGTATAGGCTTTTAAATTTTATTTTCAAATTGTTAGTATAGAGAAATACAATTTATTTTTGCATATTAATCAATGTTCCCCAACTATAAAATAGAAGTAAATTAGAAATAAATGTCAAAGATAACAGCCTCCCCTCAAAAAATTCCAATAAACTTGAAAAGTCTCAGTAATTCAATGGACAAGAGGAAAATTGTAAAAATCACAATACGTTTAGAATTAAATAATGAAAATCAATTCACATCAAATTCACAGTATCCAGAATTATAGTTCAGAAGAAAATTTATAGTTTTCAAGATATGTAAGAGATTAAAAACTAATTAGCTAAACTTCCAATTTAAATTTTTTAAATGTCAGAATAAATGCAAATAAAATAGAAGAAATATTAACCATATGAGCAGAAATAGAAAGGGTCAACATAAAGAACTATTTGAAAAGCCTTAATAATATAGGCAACTTACTGGCAGTACTGATCAAAAAAAAAGGAACAAATTGATGATATTTGACATTTTAAAGTCATTAGAGAAACCCATATTTTGTACCAATGTATTTGAAATTTTGTATATTTCTGGAATATTGTTCATTTTGTATAATCAACAACCAAAAAAAACCCTCAAGAAAAGCCAAAGACTTATCACCATGAAAGAAACTATTAATCAAAACACAACTCACAAAAGACAGCAGGCACAGAGAGTTTCACAGATGATTTCTAATCTAACTTCCCAGAAACAGCTCATCTCTATTAAATACAACTTGTTTCAAAGAAGAAATACTCCCCAACACATCTTAAGACGTTAGCATAAAAAGGTAAAGTTCATGGCAATAACAAATGGATGCAAATATCCAGGGACTCAAAAGACAGTTTAAAATACAAAATCAATAAATACAATTCATCACACCAATAGATGCAGCAAAAGCACTAGAAAAATTAATTCCTATTCATAATGAAAACTTTAAAATGCTAAATAGAACACAAACTAATAAATATCTACCTCTCCAAAAAACCCTCCACAATCAGTATCATACTTAATGATAAAATATTAGAAGCATTCTACTAACGTACCTAGACAGTGATGCCTGTTATTAATGCTTTCATTCAACTCTGTGCTAGAGGCATTAGTCAATGAAGTAAAAGAAAACAAAAAAACAAGAGGCAAAAAGGAATGGAAAAGAATAAAACATCATTATTCACAAACACCTACGTATTTAGAAAATACAGAAGAATTATAAACTCTCATTACTCCCACATTTCATTGAATTTAAATATACCACCAAATTTAAAATCCTTATTTTACCTACAACTAAGAAAAATATATTGTTAATTATGCTGATGCAACACCTTATTATCCAGAAATTTCATTTTAGATTTTTCAAGACAATTCTTTTAGACTTATTTAAACTATTTTCATCCTAGCTTGTGCATACATAGAAGGAAAAACAGAAGCAAAAGAAATTGGTAGGATACTCCTAAAACTTCACATTCAGAGTCTTCCTGTGGAATGCATTTCTACCCAAAGCTATTCAATCTTTCCTAACAATACTGTCCTCTGCCAACAAGAGCGCTGGTGATGCAGCATTTCTTAAAACATTCATTATCTATATAGGATTTTCTTTCTAGTCAGACACCCACTTCACAATTCCTTCTGCCTTCAGTTGTATTGCTTGGCATGAAATTACAACACAACAATGCAAGTACTCATTTAAGTGATGACAAAATGAAGTCTTGACCAGGTTTGTGCATGTAAAGCAATGATAACTACATCATGACAGTTACCCGGACAACAGTGATTACAGAACACTCAAGATTTAATTATAAAGCTATCATTATTAAATCAGGGTGGTATAGGTATATAGTCAAACAGACTAATGAAATCAGAAGAGAACATAAAAACAAATGTATATATATAAAAATATGATAAATCTCAGGAGTTGCATTATAAATCAGTGGGGAGAAAGGCTGAACTACTCAGCTATCTATATTAAAGATAAAATTGGATCGTTACATCACACAGTAGAAAAAAAAGTTCCAGATGAATTAATGACCTAAATATGAAAAAGCACAGTATCATTATGACCCTGGGGCAAGGGAAGAATTTCTTGCAGACACAAGAAAACATAAGCCATAAATGAAAAAAAACCTGAGAAAACTGACTACCTTCACATTAACAAGTCCTACACAAAAAATATTCCATAAACAAAAAAGATAAGCCACAGGCTAGGAAATGATATTTTCAGTGTGTATAACTACAAATCATTAGTATTCTGAATATTAAAAGAATATCCATTACCAATGATAAAAAGGCAACAATCCAATAGAAAAATGGACCAAGGATAGGCACAAGGAAGTCACAGAAAACTCAAACGGCCAATAAATACGTGGGAAAAAAACCTCAACCACACTAGTTATCTAAGAAATGCAAAATGAAAACAGCAATGAGATACCATTTATACCCAAAAGATTGGGAAAAATTGCAAAGTCTAATCTTTTGGCAGTGGTCTGGAGAAACAGAGGCCCATACACAGCTGGTGGGAGTGTCAAATGGAACACAATCTAACAATTTGGCAATTCCCCCTAAAGCTGACAAATGCACATATTCTTGAATCTAGCGATTTTATTTCTATCATCTCAGGGGAGAAGAACCTTGTAAGGAAGTTCACAGCAACACTGTTTAAAATTGCAGTAAACTGCTAACAACCAAATGGTCCCTCCAGAAGAAGAAATACACCACAGTATACTTATATATTGAAAAACAAAACGAATGAACTAGATCAGCAGTTTTCAAACTTCTTGGACTGAGGATCACTTTACACTCTTAAAAATTGAGGACCCCAGTCTTTGTTTATACAGGTTCTATCTAGAGATGTTTATATTAGAAACTAAATCTGAGGCATTTAAAAAATATTAATTCATAAAAAATAAAACCCACTGTATGTAAACATGAACATTTATTTTTAAGTAACTTTTTCAAAACAAAAAAAATTGTGAAAAGAGGAGCATTGTTTTACACTTTTGCAAATCTCTTCAAAGACAGGCTTAACAGAGGACAGCTGGATTCCCATAACCGCTTCTGTGTTCAATCTACTATGACATCATGCTTCGTGTAGCCTCTGTACAGGACTTGTGCAGTGTGCAGAGGACTGCGGCGGGAAGAATCTGATGGATCCCTGAGAATTCCTGGAGCACACTCTGAGAACTGCTCAACTTGATCCACATACAACATGGATAAATCTCAAAAACACACTGCTAAGTGAAATATCAAATGATACACAAAGTATGACACCATTTATGTAAAGTTAAAACACATAAAGCATTACTTGGTTATTTCTGGCAAAGACAGGAATGGGATAAGGAGGTACTCTTTAACTGGATCTGTAAGGTTTTCTTTAAACAAACAAGTTATGCAACAAATATGTAATAAAATATTAAGATCTGTTAAATCTGATACTTGCTTTTCAGTAATTCTGAAATATTTCATAGTTTTTAAATTTTTAAATTTTTTTTAATCCTAATGGCTATATTCTTCAAGGCCAAGTAGTTTCCTTAAAATGTACCTCCCTCTGAGTAAAATATATTTACAAGATTCTTGGATTTTATAAAAAGTTCTTTGGAAAAATAATTTGACAGGAGTAAGAATAGACTAGCCATATTAACAACTACCTAAGCAAAACTTCTGTGGTATGTATACCCCTTGGTCAAAGGACACAGTGGCTGGATGCTTGAATAGCTGAAAACTATTCAACTACATAAAATTCTCTGCACCCAAAAATTGAGATAATTGTCTTTAAATAATTGTCACTACCACGTGCCAGGTACTGCTTAGGCACAAGGATAAATGAGAACCTAGCTCTACGCCCAGAGTTTAGAAAAAATGACAAAAATATAAACACACAGTTAAAATATAATCAGTTAAATGCTAAATTAAAGATGTCCGCATCGCTATATGAGACAGAGAAGAATGAGTTTGGGAAAATGAGGGTGCCAGTATCAGAAAGCTTGAGGCAGGAGTTATTTTCAGGGCTCTGGGCTTAAAAAATTTTTTCTTTCCAATAAATAGTACTAAGTATCTACTATGTACCAGGGAAATCCTGTTTCAGCCAAGCTGAGGCAGTGAGATACCTGAGTGGAGACAATCCGTAGGCCACTGGAAACGCTCGATGAGAAACTAGAAGAGAGGGTAAGCATGGTAAAGGACACCAAAACCAGGTGAGAAGAGTCAAGAAAAAAGGGTAGAGGGCTGACCCTGAGGGAAATCCCATGACAGAAGACAGAGAAGGCACAGAGTGTTACTGAAACCCAGAACACTTTCATACCACACACCTGCTGACATGCTGGGGCAAAGTTTCTCAATTTGGGAAATAGTGGATTTAGGAATAAGTGGGATGAAAAGAAATGAAACTACTAGTAAAAGGAAAGGTAAGACAGGTGTGCGGTTTTTGTAAGATGAGCAAACCTCGTAATGTTTCTAAGGAGAGGGAAAGGCACCAGCAGAGTTAGAGGGCAATGATGCAAGCAGCAGAATCACTGACAGAACGCCATCCTTTGGGACCACTGGATCCCACAGGCAGAGCATCTGGGCCTAAAGAAGGCCAATTCTTCATGCAAGGAAAGAACACGAGGAAAGTCCAGGTAGAGACAGAGGAAGAGCATGAAGTGGAAGGAAGGAAACTCAATTGCTTAGATGGCCGTCTACCTTTCTGGCTTAAGTTAAAGAGTAGGTAATCTCTGCTGAGGCTGAGTGGTTTCAAGGACAAGCTGAGTTTAAGAGTAAAAAAGAATGTCTGGAATCGCCAGTGAGCACAAACACAAACATACAAACAAGGTCATCAGTGGCAATACAAATCCAGATGGGTTTAGAGAGGAAACATTTACCAAAAGCCATGTGGAAACAAGTTTTCTTCAATGCACTGTGAGTATATTTTCCAAAAAGGAAACTCACATCTATCTGAAACATACACATAAATTAAAAACTAACACCTTGTTTATCCAAGGTGGTTGGGTAAACAAGGTGTTCCACCAGTCAGTGTTCCGGACCATAAGGCCTACCCTTTCAGGCAAAAAGCATTTTATATTTAACTGTTTCCGACAGAAATTCTAAACCATACCCTTCTGTCTTCTGAACTATACAACTTGAGTCCAACTTTTAATCATCCACTAGTGCCGTACTGGAACATCTACTGCTGCTGTACTGCGTGTACAGCAACACAATTTTCTTTTAGGCCTCTTCTATGTCTTTTCTAGCTGTCAAGCTATAAAGCAGCTGGTTCTTTTAAGTTTACGTTTACCCTTACCATCTCAACAACCACAGCCCGCCTTAGCAACCTGTTTCTAGTCAGCATCCTACAACGCACTGTCTCAACTTTTCTAAACCATGGCCCCTTACGAGAAGCAGGAGAATCTTCAGTTCCTTCGCTTCCTCTCACGGAGTATCACAGCTCTGACCTGTTGCAGTCTGGGAAAAATGGAAAAACTGAAACAACTTTCCAGTGAATATTTACGCTACCTATAAATCTATATATCATAAAATTCTAGAAAACATTCCAGAAAGTGCATCTAGGATACTCAAATACTAATCAAAGTATGAGACAGCTCAGCTTAGCAAATAGCCTAAGCTACCCTGTCAAACGAAAAAGTAATTCCTCTTACCCGGTGGAAGAACAGGGATTGCAAAAAGGCCATCTGAAGGCTGCTGCCTTTTCAGTAATCGCTCTTCTAACCTACTTTTCAAAAACGACTTCTTTAAAAATTACCACGGGTATACTTACAGGTTCATTCCTCATTTTCATAAAGTAACCCACAGCACTGTTTCTGTAATTTTCAACCACAGTAAATGAAAAGCTAGAAACTCCTCCCCATTTCTGTACTAGAGAGATTGTAACAACTCTGAGCAAAAAGTTACTGGGAGTGAGAAATGAGGAACTGAAAAAAGGAGCAATTGTCTACTAGACGTGGATCATTCAAAAAGTAGCAAAATTGGCTTAACTTCTGAACATTCTTGATAATCATTTCTATAGTGAAAACAATGGTTAACTTGCCACTCTCATAATTTCTCAACTTTCAAACTTTTCCTAGTCCAAAGGAAGTGCTAAATGAATACAAAGCCAGGCTCAGGTGCGTCATCACCCGCCTATGTGAGGGCTCCCCGGCCTCCCCCATCGAGTATAAACCCCTCCACCTGGAAAGCAAGCTCCTCCACATCTGCCTTATTAAGCCACCACTCCTCTACCTACACCATCTACTCCAGCCAAATTATAAATACTTGCTGTTTACTAAAGAAGCTTCACCCTTGAAATGCCCTTTCCCCACCCCCATCTCACACCAACAAAGTTCTACCCATCCTTCAGTAACCTTCTCAAAATGTCCCCTAGCCTTGCCTTCCTCTGAAAGCCCAGTAATTGGTTGTACCTTCCCCGCAGCACTTCAGTGCCTTTCATCCTCATCTCCCTCTAAACAACGAACTTCTTGCAGCCACCGTCTGCATTACAAGGACCTTTTAATTCTTAGCACCTAACACAGTGCATCGCTAACACTGGGCTCGCAGTTTACAGGAGAGTTGTGTCGTTTGCAGTCAAAACCACTTTAAGGGATGGAATTCCACCTTATAACTTTTCAAATCAAATAGAGAAACTAAACCCCATGCCAGGTACATGAACAATAAATACTACATCACATTATATTGTCCTTCAGCAAGAAAACTAAAAAACTTTCTGCCCTTTTCTTACTCCTCAAAAAAAGTAAATACTTAAAAAAAAAAAACTACCAACACATCGCTAGTAGCTTAAATGCACCTTTTCAAGAAAGTTGTTTCCAAATAATTGAAATTCTGAAGACTTAAAAATTTTTATTCTCCGTTTCTGAGCTGTGCAATTTGCACTTTTCCCCCTACTGGATAGAAGAATGGTAAAAACTTCTTTTCCATCAAATTTTATTTTCCTTTCTTTTTTATTTCTTCCTTTATTCGAGAAGGCGATGACTTGAAAAACAACTACATCGAGAGCACTCTTAGCAGTCACATATGACTTCGTTAGAGTAAAAATAAAATGTCTTGGGGTCCCCTTTGCAGTGGTGAGTCTAGATACGGAGTGGCCATCCGCCCCGACGGCCCTCAAGTTGCTACAAGAGCGGGGAAAAGGCGTGCGACCAGGGGCGCAGACGGACGAGATGGCCCCGGAGCCCGGGCGGCGGCGATGGCCGCCTGCCGCAGCTCAGTTAAAATGCAGCGGAAGCAGCAGCCAGTCACGGGGATGCGGGAGGCAGGGCAGGAAGGTGGCGCTGCCGCCGAGCGCCAGGAGCCCGAGAGTCCATCATGGCGGCAAGGGCAATGGCCGCCGTGGGGAGCGAGCACGCCCCCTCCGCGCGCACACGCTGCCGTGCCGGGCCTCCGGGACCCGTCACCGGAGCCGCTACCGTCGCCGCCCGCTCTCCGACCCCCCCTCACGGGCTGTAGCGGAATTTTCTCTTCAGACACCGCCTTCAAGATGGCGGCTCCCCCTCCCGGCAACCCCCTCAATCGTCCCCTGCAGCAGGCGCCGAGGCGCCGCCATCTTGTCCCCCGTCCCTCCCCCCCTCGCCGATATTTACATAGCGAAAATCGGCCCGGCCGGCCTGCGGCCTTCACCTCACGCCTGCAGCCTTCGCCTTCTTGCCAGGCCTCGCCCCCGCGCGGTGCCCCGTGCCGGCCGCGGAGCCCACCTGGGGCCCCTCGGCCGCCTCCCGGGCCACCGGGCGACCCTCCCCCAGCCCCCGCCCGTTTGCGGAGCGCGCCTCCGCCGCCGCTCGGGGCAGCCGGGCTCCTCCCCGGGCCTAACTGCGGCCTCCTTGGGGCCTGCTCGGCGCCGCGCGCCACACGGCCCGGCCTAGCGCGGAAGGGCGCCACGCGGGCCGCCGACCAGGCCGGGACCAGGCCCCTGCGCGCGCGCTAGGCCCCGCGGCCGCGGCGGCGCCCGGAACTCACCGGACGGGCGTGCGGGCGGTCGGCGACGGTGGCGGGTGCTGCAGGCCGGCCTTTCTCTGGAGCACTGGGCCGGGCTCCGGCTGGTGGGGCGGGCGGAGGGAGGGAGGAGGGGCCGAGCTCGGAGCTGACAAAAAGCGGCCCAGCTCCCCGGCACGGGCCCGCCGTCAGCACGTCACGTCACCGCCCGGGAGAGAGACCCAGGAAAATGCGGAAGGGTAGATAGGCCCCCTCCTTCGCCCGGTGTGTACCCCTGGAGCCCCGGTCGGCGCGCTCACGCCCTGCGACCGGGGAGCCCAGTGGCCTCGTTGCGGCGGGGTCTCCGGCGGCCGGAGTCTCCGTGACAGCGCCCCCCTTCTTTCCACCTCCTCCGCGCTCCCGCCCGCCGCAGCCGCCGCCGCCGCTACACACGCGCCGCTGCCGCCGCCTTGGCCGTAAAGCCCGCGCGGGGCCGCGGTCCGCCAACCCCGTGGAGAGGCAAGAGGCCCGCACTCGGCCTGGCCGCCCCCCACCATCTCCCGTGGGCCGCGGCCGCCCCCGGGGCCCTCCCCGGAGACCTACCGCCTCTCCGCGCCGGTCCTGGCCGAGGCGCCTGCTCGAGTTGTTTGCAGGCCCTCAGACCCCCGCCCGCAGTAAATGTGTTTTCTTCATCCCCGTGGCTGGAGAAGGAGATAAATTTAGCAACCCCCGCCGTCCCCTGCCTTCGCTTAAAAAAAAAAAATCTTTGAAATAAAATGAAAATAGGTTTGCCAGTCTAAATGGGTGTGTGGGCAAGAGGAGGGGTAGAAGGGTTATCCTAGAGCACCTACAAAACTTTAATTTTTCTTTTTTAATAAGCGTTCAATCAGAGAACCTAACTGATTTTATTAGTTTGCGGGAAAGAAAATAAGGAATAGGGTTACATTTTGAAACTGGTTTCGCACATTACAATGAACAAAAACTTTTAATGTATATTCTCTCTGTATCTGTGTTTTAGAGTTCGGCAACCTGTGAACTATGTCTTGTGTGACATATTTCACAATATGAATTTTTTTCGTAAATAATGAATTTTTCACATTCTTTAATAGAGGTGCAATTGGGATATGGACTTTTTTTTTTTTTAAGAACTACCCAAACAAGCCTTTTAAAGTTTAAAAAGAGACAGGAGAGAAAGAAAAATATGTATTTGATTAAACAAAGCATTTTTCAACTCCAAAAATGTGTATTTTGCATTTTCGTTAAATTTTTATGTTCTTTCCATACCGAACTTGGGACCCAAACTATGTTTAAAACTTACTAGTTAAACGTTAAATAATGTCTTTACATTAATCTGGAATCTGATACGCTTTATTTATTTTTTCAATTCACTAAGTGCTAGTTATTTTTAAGCAGTAAAGAACACAAAAGTTATAAAGCAAGCATACTGGTGTGAAATTTCTTTAAATACAGAGGCCTTGTATTTTAGTCTCTTGTCATAACTTTCCAAAACTCCCAGAATGCAATTTGTCCTTTCCTTCAGACATCTTAAAATTATAAAATTGCTTTCAAAAAAGAAGAGCAAAGGTACAGTAAGAAGAAATCTGTGAGAATGTACTTGATGGTAAATTTCCTCTCAAGGCTTTAACTTTGATTTTTTTTAAAGTGATTACATGATATGTCTTAATCATTTACAGAAAATTCCATTGGGCTGTGATACAATATTCACAGGTAAATAAAACAGTAATACTTTTTCAAGTAAAAAAAAGAGAAATAGCTTGTATACCCACACTAATATAATCTCAAAATATTGATAACCAGCATTTAAGTACTTTCCAAGGGCCTCCATTTAATGCTATCGCATGTCAAGAATAGGGTCTCATCAAAAAAAGAAAAAACAACAGAATAGGGTCTCATCAATCATGCAACTGTAAGCATCATGAACACAACCTAATGTCAGCATTTTTGTTAGTTCTTCCATAATTACCATCGCATACTTGTAAGTCCACTAGCACTTAAAAAAATGTCAAGGAGCATAAACGAAAAAGATGTTTGCTCAATTTAAAAAACCAGAAGTAGTTTAGGTATTGATAGTTTTAAAGAGCCTTTGCCATTATTTTTTATACATAAAGAGACTTAAGTTTGATGGGAAACAAGGGTGGCCTAGCTCTATTAATTATATTAAATAAACCTTTACTGAAGTCCAACAAAGATTATCCTATAGATGATTGTACAGATGATGAGGTCAGCTATACTTTTTTTTGAGTTTTTTTAAAAGAGAAAGTAATTTGTACTTTAAATCCATTTATGGAAGGCTATAAAAACTATATGATAAAAATCATTTTACTGGAAGTACATTTCATAAAAATGTCTCGTGATAAAGTGAAGGCACAAAGGAAGTATGAACAGCAGAGATCAGAAATTGTTCGATGTTATACTAAAATATAAAATATATTTAGTGAAAATATTCACAGTAGAACCTTGAAGGCACCTAAGATCACTGAAAGTATTTGGAAATCAAGCACTGAGTGCTTAAGCACCTTGCACTTAAAGGACCTGCTACAGACTATTTTGCACTGATACTTTTGTTCATTGTTTTAGTATTAGGGACCTAGAGAATTCTGGCACAGGGAGTAAAAAGATGTGGTGCTTGCCCTTGGGGAACTTAGGATAAGGAGGCTGTGTATGGCTAAATACAAACATTCTTAAGTGCTTTCATTTCTCACTTAAACACACAATAAAGTGAAATTTTATTTAGGGAGACTGAGAGCAAAACGTTTCAAAGGCATTTGCTGTGAATACGAAATAGATGGTTTCAAAGCAGTCAAAGGGATTTTGGTTACGTGCTAAAATT
Source organism: Camelus ferus (assembly GCF_009834535.1). NCBI lineage: Eukaryota > Metazoa > Chordata > Mammalia > Artiodactyla > Camelidae > Camelus > Camelus ferus. The sequence continues at coordinate 22,804,127 of NC_045732.1, forward strand.
TATTTGTTCCTTCAGAGCTGTTAATGTATATCAGATAGTTAAAAGTAACTACTCAAGGTTCTGACAGTGTTTTAGTAACTTAACTAAAACTTCCTGACATGTTTATAGGTCCTTGAGCCAGGAATAGTACAAAGTCTTTCAATTATTTTTCCAGAAGAAGAAAAAAAAAGATTATTCAGAAAAGAAGCTGTTAAAAAAAAAAGAAAAAGACGCTGACTTTCACTCCCCATCACTGACTGATGGAAATCCAAATAAGAAACAATAAATTATCAGCTTATGAGAAAATATAGACCTTCTTGAATAAAGTTGTAATTCATTATTTTATATCCCAAAGATTAAATAAGATTTGCTTTCCCCTAGAGAGGCCCTGTTTTATTGTACTAAGCATGCCCTATAAAAATTAACCATTTATCTAGTGCTTGATACTTGAGTTATTTTATACTTATCTTAACATGAACAAGTTGTATCCTGTTGGAATTCAGCTGGCTGTAATTAATGCTAAGTAAGAATTTTTAATCTGAGTCTTTAACCACACACCCTCCACAAGGGAAATAATTTTAAAATAAACAGTGACTGACAATTAGGTGGTTTTCAAACAGTATTTTTCACACGAGTCATCAGTTGAATAAGATGTTGTTTAATTCCTGAAAATCAACAATAGTCAAATTCTACCTCATGGATCATAAATCACAGGACACAGCAAACAAATTAGCTCCACAAAAGAGGTGAAAATCAATATGTGAGCCCTAGAAGCAATATCCAGTAACAATGAGCACCCCAGGTGCCAGTTTGGGACCTCCATACTCAATTTTCCGTTAAAAGGAACCAGGGTTTCTGGGAGAAATGACTGATTACTGGGCTGGAGCAGAAAAGTACAAGATGAACCAGGAATATCTCCTCATAACAGAAAGCAAGAAAAGATAATGTCAAAATTGACTACCGTGTGTCAAAAGGTCTCAGGAGCCAGTTTAAAGAAGCCCAGTTGCTAAAGATGAAAAATTTGAATGTTAAAAGAATAATCACTATGGATCGAAACACATTAAGTATGTTCATAAGTTTATAATGAGGCTTTTAAATATTATCAACTAGTGGTGATGGTTGCACAGCTTTGTCAATACACTAGAAACTAGTGAATTGTACACTTTAAAAGGGTGAATTTTATAGGATGTGAATTATATCCTGATTTCTAAAAAATGGTCACCTTTGGAGAATACTAGAGAACCAATTCATTATTTTGAAAACTAGCAAAGGGAAAGATCAAACACTTATCCTGTATGAACTGTACCTCAGGCTAAACAAATAGTTGATAAAGAGAATTTTCTTTTAATAGAAATATTCCTAATACATGAAGAAGGCTTAATAGAATTAGAATATTACCATTTTGCAACCACTAATGAGTCAATGGATCCAAGCAACAATCATCAATGGCCGCTCACTAGAATGACAACCAGATATATGCCTCATGATGGAAGTACAAAATGCACTGGCCAGAAAATCAAACCAGAACCTGATCAACCCTCTAGCTCCATTTGCCAGTTTACAGAAATACAGGGACAGAGAAATATATCAATGAAACAACAGGGATGCAACAGACAAAATCCAGATGGTGGGAAACACTATGAGACAGGCTTTCTTCAACAAATACATTGTCAGAAAAAACAAACAAACAAAAAAAACTGAAGGGGAAACCAGAAGCCAATAGATGAGAAAAGACTTAAAAGATATAGAAGATATAGCAATCAATTGAAGTATATGAACTTTATTTTAATCTTGATTCAAACAAATAAGTATTAAAAATGAGACAACTGGAGAAATGTGGACACTGACTGGATTGCTATCAATGCTAAATGGATATATGCTGATATAAACAGATTATTGTTAGTCTGGTTTAGGGGCAAAGATGGTATGATTATATCTTTAAAAAATCCTTCTTTTAGAGATACATTATCAAAACATTTACAGATAAAATGATATGCTATCAGAGATGGCCTTCAAAATAATACGAGATGGGGAGGGCAGAAAAGACACTGAGGGAGAAGTGGTGGGGGATATAAATGAAAGAAGACTGGCTAAGCAAATAAACATAAGAAGAAAAATTTACCTTCAAATTTCAAAGAATCTTTGGAGTAGGATAAGCATTACAGATACTTGTTGCTTCCTTTTCACTTTTCTGTAGCCCTATAACAGCACTTATTTTCAAAGCAATTCGCATAGTTAAGCAATAAAATAAATAAAACCAGACCACAAGTGATTAGGAAAATCGCAATGGTTTTCAAATTTGGAAGAGAACACCTTGCTAAAGATGCAAATTCCTGGGTCTCAATTGCTAGGAGTTCTGATTTTTTACTAGCTATAGAATCTTGCAGTTTAATAAGGCGCTCAGGTGATACACAAACAAGTGGCCCACACACCAATGATACTTTAAGAAAACAAGTATATCCTAGTAAATGCCTCTTTGCTCACATTTATCAGACTTTCTCTTGGAGTATAAAGAAGTAAAATTGCTGGATGTGGCATATTTTCAATATTACTGTCCAAAATGACTGTACTAGTATACATTCCCTCCAGCAGAAGACAATTCCCAGTTTCCCGGTCCTTGGCCAATTCTTGATGTGCTCATGCTTTAGATTTCTGCCAAGAACATCACTATCTTGCAGAATGACCTTTCAGCTAGCAACATTTGTTAAAGCAGCTCTTGAAAAATCTTCGACATTTTGAACAAAGACTCTTTTAATGATATAATAACTCTTCACCCCAAAATACATTAAATAAATATGCTAAAAGAAGGATAATTCAACATTACAATTTAAAGTAATTACAGGACATAAAAATTCTTCGTTAGAGAATCCCATATGGAAAAAATTTGAATTGTGCTCTGTGTTTACATGAACCACAAGTGTTTTTTGATTGTTTTTGCATACAGACATCAAGCAAATAGAAACAAACAGCCCAAATTGAGAACAAAACAGGAAGAAGCATCTGGCAGAAATGTGGAAAGTTTCGTAATTCTCCAAAAGGTGAGGCAAGCCAAGGACACAGCAGGAATCTGACCTAGTAAAATTCAAGTTTCAATGAAGTGTGAATTGTGCATATAAGACCACTAGTCTCTGGCGTGGAGCCCCAACTTTATGGAAAAACATTACATTAAGGGAAAATTCACATGACAATGAAGTACATAGTGAAAGGTCAGAACATGACAGGATCTGGTCTGGTGTGGGGTTTGGGAAGTTTTCTGCTGTAAAGAATGACTTCTTGAGTAGACCAAAAATAAAAAAGGATTATGAATAAAAGGGTTAAACTGTGCTTGTGCTCTGGAGCAGAGAGCTTCTCAAATGTTAATGGGCACACTAATCGCCCAGGGGTGTTGTGAAAAAAAAAAGCTCCCTCTGCGGCAGTGGGTCCAGGATGGGGCCTGAGATTCTGCATTTCCAACAAGCTCCCAGGGGTCTCTGGGATCCTCCCCTGACTGCCTAAGTCTGTCACTGAGGAGTATGTGTGGCAGGTACCTGCCAGCACTGCTGCTAGAAAGACAGTAGCCCTGGGAAAATGGCAGAACCCATTCCTTCGGGAACCCTCCCGGATAAAGGCGCTGGCTTGTGGTGGCCAGGGGCTTTGTCCATCCCCCTGGGCCTTCTGTGGCCCAGGGCTGGGAGTAGAACAACGAAGGAGTCAACCGCTATTGGGATCAACACTGTCACCCACGTCCACGCCCCCAGGAACTCAGCATGCAGAGGTAGAGGAGAGAGAAAATGATGGGAGAGATGACAGATACGGAGAACGGAGAGTGAGCACTGGCACACAGGGACTCGCTGTTCCTAGCCAAGAGATGCAATGAAAGATCTTCTTAGAAAAAGGTTTTCCTAAACTTAAAGAAGATTTGTATCTGCAGGCTGAAAGAACTTACTACAGTTCAGGGAAAACGAACTACCTACACACAGACACATTTGGCAACAAGTTTTAACTACAAGGGGGAAAAACCTACAATCTAATGACAGGAGAAAACAAATCATCATTAATTGAGGGCTTACCTTGAGTTCTGCACGCTACTTGGTGCTTTCCCTGAGTTTGCTCATTGAAACCTCATAGCATTCTAACAGAGTGCTGGTGTTGGCCTTTAAGTGGACTGGATCCAGAAACTCGGACGATCGTGTCAGGATCCCTCTGCTCTCCAGCTGCCTCAGCTCTCTCATTCCACGTGGGAGCAGGCAGGCTGCCCCAGACGCGGCACAGGCAGCTCCAGGCCCACGTTGTCCCAGCTCAGCTACCCCAGGAGGAAGAGAGTCCCTCTTCTGGTTTCACCATAGAAGGACACCCATTATCTTGTTCTGCGCTTGCCCTTGGATCCATCACGGTGACCAAGAGGATGGAGTGAGATTATTTGGCCAGGGGCTGAGGGTCTATGTTTAGAAGTCCCACCAGAATTAAAAGGTTGGAGTAAGAAAAATAGACAAAAGAGAGGAAGGATGGTTTGGCCAACAAAAGCAAAATGTCCACGACAGGGGGGTCTATGAGTTGCCCCACTTTACAGATGACAACAGTAAGGATTAGAGGTCAAGTGACTTGCCCAAGGTCACACATCCAGTGTAACCGAAGAGCCAGGATATAAACCAAGGCAGTCTGAGCAGAGCTCTTAACCACTGTGCTGTAGGCAACAAAGTGAGTTTGGTTTCAGACTTCTCTGCAACATCAGCTCTCAGAAGAAAATGGAGCAACAGTTAGACTTTCTGGAGAAAAAGACTAACCAAAGATTTCTGTGCTCAAATTATCTTTCACAATAATAGCTAACAAATATTAACCATACACTGTGTGACAGGCAATGTTCTAAGTTCTAAGAGGACCTCTGCACTACTGTACCTGAGCTAGGGGAACGGGAGATGGTGGCCCTTTTCTCCCAGAGTGATACTTCTGCTCTACAAGAGGGTATCTGGCCAGGGATAGTAGCCCCTAGTCTTCCCATCTTGCTTCTCCTGATATGGAACCTTTGCCATGTGAGCAAGCTGGGGCAGGAGTGATCAGGGCCCAGTACTACAGCCTACCTCACACGCAGTAGAACCTCTGTCCTACAGTGAAGGCTGGGCAGGGGAAGAGGCCTCCAGTCCTCGCCCTGCACCTACCTGGATACATCTTCTGCAACACAGAGCTAGCCGTGAGGAGAGATGCTAATAGCCTGCCCTTCCTGGAGTGAAACCACAGCTCTACACCAGAAGCTGTGAGGAAAGGGAGCCCTGTCTTCTTAGCTGTATCTTCCAAGAGTAGAGCTTCCATCACACTGAGCTGGGAGGATAGGAAGTAGTTCTTGGCTCAAATGCCACAGACCCCCATTGCTCTTACTAAGGTTTAGTAGTAGATTTTTCTTGAATGAATGTTTCTCTAGTCACTGTGCATCCTTAGAACAAATTCCAGAGACTTTAAATGATTGGGTTTTTTAAATAATTTTCATCGTTAAATGGTTATTTCACTGGGGAGCATATCTCCCAAACTCCTCACCCCACCATTTTGAAAGTCTGCTACCTCAATCAGATTTTTTTTTTTTTAAGGAGAAAAATAAGTTTGTTTGGTGATATTATAAACTCATGATTCAAACATATTCAATGTGTTTCAATCCACTGCAACTAGTTTTAGTGATGCTCAAATAATCTAACTGTGGCTACTGGGAACTTCTTTAAGTTGGTTCTGGAGTCCTTTTGACATGACCCAAACAGTCAGACAACTTTCTTGCTACTAAAATACTGTGTACATAGCCTTCCCCAGTCACATAGAATGTTTTTGAAAACTTAAAAGTCACAGTTACCAATATCAAAAGGAGTAAATAGGCCTTTCAAAGAAATAAAGCAGATAAAAGCAAACACTCAAAAGAGAAAAAAAAAAATTTTAATCATAAAGTAAATAAAAAATAAGGAAACATTAAAATGGTATAGAAAAATATGACATGAATAATAAAACAAATGTATTATTGATCACAATAAATATAAATATGAATGGAATCTACTCCCCTATCAAAAATTTAGATTCCCACCAGAATTAATTGGATTAAAATTGGATTAAAATTCAATTTTATATTATTTAAATGAAGCACAAAATGAAACAAAAAGATTAATGTAAAGGAAGGGGAAACAAATAAAACAAATGCAATTAAGAGAAATCAAAGATGAAAATACTTACATTAGTAGAATTTGACATTTTTAAATGACATTAAAATTTATAAAGAAATTTATATGTAGAAGGATAATCAATAATATGATTGATATCCTGCAAACAAAAGTCCAGGACCAGATAGCTTCACTGGAGTATTCTACAAAACATACAAAGAAGGACTTATACTTATCCTTCTCAAACTATTCCAAAAAATTGAAGAGGAGAGAATATTCCCAAATTCATTCTATGAAACCGCCATTACTCTGATACCAAAACCGGACAGAGCCACTTTAAAAAAAAGAAAATTACAGGCCAACATCTTTGATGAATATAGACGTAAAAATCCTCAACAAAATATCAGCAAAATGAATCCAACAATGCATAAAAAGGATCATACACCATGATCAAGTTAGATTCATTCCAAGGTCACAAGGATGGTTCAATATAAACAAATCAATCAATGTGATACACCACATTAACAAAAGGAAAGACAAAACCCACAGAATCAACTCAATAGATGCAGAGAAAGCATTTGACAAAATTCAACATTCATTCATGATTAAAAACTCTCACCAAAATACATATGGAGAGAACATATCTCACAACATAATAAAACCAATTTACAGCAAACCCACAGACAACATAATACTCAATAGCGAAAGGCTGAAAGTCTTCCTGCTAAATTCAAGAACAAGACAAGGCTGCCCACTCTCACCACTTCTATTCAACATAGTATAGGAAGGCCTAGCCACAGCGGTCAGACCAGAAAAAAATTAAAGTCACACAAATTGGAAGGGAAGAGGTAAAACTGTCACTATTTGCAGTTGATGTAATACTCTATATAGAGAACCCCTAAATTTCCATGCAGAAACTATTAGAACTAATAAATGAATTCAGCAAGGTAGCAAGATATAAGATTAATATATAGAAATCTGTTACATTTCTTTGTATTAATAATGAAATATCAGAAAGAGAAAGTTAAAAAAAAACTTGTTTAAAATTGCATCAAAAAATAAAATACCTAGGAATAAGCTTAACCAAGGAGGTGAAAGAACTAAACACTGAAAACTATAAAACACTGATAAAAGAAATTGAAGATGATTCAAAGAAATGGAAAGATACCACATGCTCTTGGATTGGAAGAATTAATATTGTTAAAATGGCCATACTACCCTAAGCAATCTATAGATTTAATGCAACCCCTATCAAAATACCCATGACATTTTTTTATATAACACATAATACTACAATTTATATGGAATCACTAAAGGCTCAGAACTACCAAAGCAATCCTGAGGAAAAAGAACAAAGCTGGAGGCATAACCCTCCCACACTTCAGACTAAACCACAAAGCTACAGTAATTAAACATGGCATCGGCACAAAAACAGTCATATAGATCCATGGAACAGAGAGCCCAGAAATAAACCCACACATCTATGGTCGATTAATCTATGACAAAGAAGGCAAGAATATATAATGGAGAAAAGACAGTCTCTTCAACAAGTCGTGTTGGGAAAACTGAACAGCTACAGGTAAATAATGAAATTAGAACACTCCCTCATACCATATACAAAATTAAACTTAAAATGGTTTAAAGACCTAAATGTAAGACATTACTTCATGAAACTCCTAGATGAGAACATAGGCAAAAATATTCTCTGACATAAATCCTAGCAATATTTTTTTACATCAGTCTTCCAAGGCAAAAGAAATTAAAAGCAAAAATAAACAAATGGGACCTAATCAAACTTAAAAGCTTTTGCACAGCTAAGGAAACCATAAACAAAACGAAAAGACAACCTATAGAAAGGGGGAAAATATTTGCAAATGATGCGACTGACAAGGGACTAATTTCCAAAATATACAAACAGCTCATAGAGCTGAATATAAAAAAAAAAAGCAACCCAATCAAAACATGGGCAGAACACCTAAATAGACATTTCTTCAAAGAAGACATACAGATGGCCAACAGGCATATGAAAAGATACTTAATATTGCAAATTATTAGAAAAATGCAAATCACAACCACAATGAGGTACCACCTCACACTGGTCAGAATGGCTATCATCAAAAAGTCTACACATAATAAATCTGGAGAGGGTGTGGAGAAAAGGGAACCCTTGTACACTATTGGTGGGAATGTAAATAGGTACAGCCATTATGGAAAAAAATATGGAGGTTCCTTAAAAAACTAAAAATGGAGCTACTATATGATTCAGCAATTCCACTGCTGAGTATGTATCTGGAAAAAACAAAAACTAATTCGAAAAGATACATGCACCCCAATGTTCATAGCAGCATTATTTACAATCGTCAAGACATGGAAACATCCAAGTGCCCATCAACAGACGATTGGCTTAAGAAGAGTTGGTATATAGATACACAATGGAGTAAAAAAGAGTGAAATATTGCCATTTGCATGGCATGGACCTAGAGAATTTTATACTTAGTGAAGTCAGTCAGACAGAAAAAGACAAATACCACTTATATGTGGAATCTAAAAATAATACAAAAGAATCTATATATAAAACAAAACCAAACTCACAGACATAAAAAACAAACTTACGGTTACCAAAAGGGGGGTGGGAGGGACAAATTAAGAGTATGTGATTAAGAGATACAAACTAATACACATAAAATAGGTAAGCAACGAGGATTTACTGTACAGCACAGGAAATTATATTCAGTACCTGTAATAACCTATAATGGAAAAAAAGTCTAAAAAAAAACTGAATCACATTGCTGTACACTTGAAATTAATACAGTATTGTAAATCACCTATACTTCAATAAAAATAAGAATATGATTAATAAGTCTTGCTTTTTAATAGCTCCCTGGAAAGAAACATGTATAATAGACAATACACCTTTTTTTCTTAGTACCCATGGAACATTTGTAAAAATTGAATAGATAGATATAGCTGCACTAACAGTGGCACTTAAACAGAGCTCAATTGCTAAAGAAGACTCACAAGACCCAAAATGACAAAACTTACAAATGTATAGTTTATTACAGGGAAAGGACACACTATCATATAGAGTATGAAAGTCAGAATATACATCACAGAATATGACTCACAGCCGGGGTCTGGAAAGGCCAAGTGCAGGCTCCTATTTTGTTTTCCCCGCTCTGGTCCTACCAGATGTTCTGCCCTCATCTTGTATCTTCCCTGCCCCAGGCCTAGAATCAGCCATTTCTTCAAGAAGCCCTGATCCCCTTATTAGAGAATGGTATTTAGAAACAAAAGATCTGAATGCTAAGCGTGCTCACTGCTGCTCAGGTGTCACTGCTTCTAGGCCATCTCAGCAGTCAGACCCAGGAAATATATCTAAGTATACTACCCTATGTATACAGACATCTATATTTCTGTATCTGTTTACCAACTAGAGTTCAATATTTATGTAAAGTTATTTTTGTTGGTAGCCCTACATTATCTAGTCAAAATACAGGTTTTCTTTTTTTTTAATTGAGGTATAACTGACATACAACATTATGCTAGTTTCAGGTATGCAACATAATGATTCAATACTTGTATATATTGCAAGATGATGCTCACAGTAAGCCTAGTTAACATCCACCACCATACACAGCTACAGAATTTTTCTTCTTGTGACGAGAACTTTTAAGACGTACCCTCTTAGCAACTTTCAGTTATACGGTACAGGAGGGGGAGGGAATAGCTCAGTGGTAGAGTGGGTGCTTAGCATGCACAAGGTCCTGGGTTCAATCCCCAGTATTTCCATTTAAATAAAACAAGTAAAAACCTAACTTCCTCCCCCAAATAAAAAAAAATCAAAGATGAAAACACATTAGTAGAATCTGACATGAAAAAAAGTTGCCATGCTGTACATTACACCCCCATGACTTATTTATTTATAACTGGAAGTTTGTGCCTTTTGACCCTTCATCCATTTTGCCCACTCCCCACCCCTTACCTGTGGGAACCATCAGTCTGTTCCCTGTATCTATGAGCTTGAAGACACTGTTTTTCGAAGTTATTTAGCATTTTCCCCTATCCTTTTCCATGAAGTTATGTCATCTATTTTTAATACAATTAAATTATTTTGTCATACTCTGCCTTCCATCCTGGGATCACTGACAACCAAGGCGCCAAGGTAAATTTTTACAATTTACGTACAGTAGAGTTCATTCTTGGTGGTGTACCAGTCTACAGGTTTTGACAATTGTGTTGTCATGTATCCATCACCACCCTTGTGCTCAATCCTTCCTTCTCTCCCAATTCCTCATAATCACTGATATGCTTTTCATCCTCCTCTAGACTGAATAGTGATCTGAAAAGATACCCATGTCCTAATCTTGACAACAGGCATATGACAAAAGGGATTTGGCAGATGTGATTAAATTAAAGATCTCCTGATTAGGAGATGAGCCTGGATTATCCAGGTGGGCCTTAAATATAATCACAAGTGTCCTTAAAGAGCACAGCAAGAAAGTCGGAGGTAGTAGGAGACATGAGGATGGAAGCAAGAGGTTGGAGAGATGTGAGAGAGGAATCACAAGCTAAGGAATACAGGTGGTCTCCAGAGGCTTGAAAAGTCATGGAAAATGAATTCTCCCCTAGAGCTTCAAGAAGAAACCAGCCCTACCACACCTTGACTTTACATAGCCTAGCAAAACTGCTTTTGGATTTACGGCCTCCAGAACTGTAAGAGAATAAGCCTGTGCTGTAAGTCCCCAAGTTTGTGATGTTTTATAGCAGAAATAGGAAACTAATACACATCTCTATAGTTTTGCCTTCTTCAAAATGCCGTAGGAATGGAGTCATACAATACTTTTGGGACTTCAGAGTCTGGCTTCTTCCACTTTGCAAAATGCATTTTAGATTCACCCGTGCTTATGTTACGTATATTTTGCCACTGAAAAAAGATTCACCCATGTTGTTCAGTGAATCACTAGATCTTTCCTTCTTATTACTGACTAGTATTCCATTGTATGTACGTACCAGTTTGTTTATCCATTCACCCGTGGAAGGACATCTGGTGGTCTTCAGTTTTTGATGAATAAAGCTGCTACAAACATTTGCATACAAATTTTGGTATGCACATAAATTTTCAATTCCCTTGGCTGTTAAAGACAACTCATAGGTATTCATAGCTCTTAGGCCATGGAGATGTCAATTTAAATATCATTACCAGGGAAACACATTATTAAATAATATAAACAAAAAGAATTACAGGCTTTTTAAGGCCAAGGTTACGTTCACAGAAAAAGCCTTAAGTTTTGAGTTCCAGATGTCTTACAACACTCCTTTGTTAGAAATAACATTTTCAAGGACATTTTAAGAAATCAGGGTATCATCTTCTTATTTCTGGTGCTGGGATTTCTTACAGCAGCAGTGAGGAGGGCCTGTGGTTTTTCACACTAAATGCTAAAATTCCATTACTTAGAACTGTGAGAAATAACAATAGATCTAAGAAGATTAAAACTTACTATGGAATGGAAAGGGACAAAATAGAATTATAAACAATTGGAATAGGAGCATGTCATGTTACCCATCTACAGTGCAGATAGAAGAAACTGACAATGAATTTTGAATTTCTGACTTACTATATTGGCACTCAATTTACCCCTAGTCCTTAGCATTGTTTGCTATGGAACTTTGTCAAATAGTTTCGTGAAGTCATTAAAACTTACCTGTTTTTCCCAACAGATGTGCAATGACACCTCTGCCAGGGAAGTTTTGCCTAAATAGAGAAAAAAATAAGCCATTCAAACATAAAAACCAGCAACATTTTCCCCTAAGGGACCAAAACTACAGAGGAAGAACTCTGAATTAATTACATCCCTCAATGCAAAATCAGGTATAAGTCACATAATATGTGAACAGCCTGTAAAACCTAGTGCAAAGTGTTTAAAAAATATTTGTCAGGGTATAGGATTTTCTCCTACTTACTCACAAGCTAACAAGTTAGCCTGTTACTATTTCCTGGATGCCAGCAACACAGTAAGCAGTATGCCCAGCATCAGCATACTTGTGTGGGTTCCACATGTCCCCAAGTCCCACAGGGGGCCATGCAGAGGCGCTAGGTGGACATACTATGTAGACAGTGAGGGGGGAGGGTATAGCTCAGTGGTAGAGTATGTGCTTAGCATGCACAAAGTCCTGGGTTCAACCCCCAGTACCACCATTAAAAAATAGGTAAACCTAATTACCTCCCCCAAAACAAATAAACCAAGAAGAAAAAAAAGGATAAAGAGTAAAAAATGGCTTGTTAAAAAAAAAAGCCTTCTGTATACAGTGCATGTTTGCATCACAGCCAAGGAATACTGGCCTTGGGGAATTCGCATCTTTTATAGCAAGCCTGCTCTTTACCCCAGAAGGAAATATCACCTCATCCCTCGATGCAGCTCCCTGAAAATACAGCCGAGAAATGACCCAGGTAAAGTGGTCAGGGCCTTGCATTCTTGGCAAAGAAAACAAGAACAAGCAGGAACACTATGGGCTGTGACAGACTGTATCTCCCAATAATATTATGCCAAGAGAGAAAATAGGCCATCTTTCCCTCCACTTGAAGTGAACAATAAGACGTACTGCCCAAAGTTTTGCCCCTAGGAATACTTTCTTTCATCACTGTCTTTCAGGGGCTGGAATGCAGCTACCATCCACCTTTGGCTGCTGCCAGCAAACTGTGCAAAAACCAGGCCTGTGCTTTTTCTCTGTTAACCAGTCATTGAGAATTCTCTGGGAATCCATAAATGTGGATTAAGCGAGAAGTAAATCAGTAGGGGCAAGTACCATGGGAGTTTAAAACACCTCTTTGGGCGCTTTACTTGCACATTCTGAAAGCTTGGACACGATCGTGTACATAATGTGATCATTTTCAAATAAAGTACCGTGGTCACATCCAACTTTACGTTTCCATGAATCAGATAACACCTCGTTCCCGACGGTCATTTCAAGTGGCAGACCTCACTCTCCTTTCATCTTCCAGATCTCCTGCCCAGGCTTCCCATTGAGTAAACCCATCCAGAAGCTGGAGGGCAAGGAAACCTTGTTGATACTATCCCTTCCCAGGACAGAGAGGAGGTAGAGGGTGGAGTGAATCTGGAAGGGCAAATGGAAGATATCCAGCACAGCCCATAAATGGCATTGATGTCATTGGTGTGATTTTCTAAAACATTAAACCATTCTTGGTAAAGTTCCAAACAAAACGACACACACTCCTTTCAATTTACACAGTAGTTCCGTTCCTGGAAAATTCCAGGATATTAAAACGGTTCAAAAAATACTTTGAGTTATGCTCGCTCCAGCAGCAGTATACTAAAATTGGAATTATACAGAGAAGATAAGCATGGCCCCTGCGCTAGAGTGACATGCACGTTTGTGACAGCATCCCATATTTTAAAAAATAAATTTTAGAAAAAGAAAAGAGTACTTTCAGTTTACACATAAATGAGGTTAGCCTTAGGCTTAGCTAATGACAAATAGGTTTTTCATCTACAGAAATGGCTAGGGGGACGTTTGAAAATTATGTAAGATGTAGGAAAATTCATCCTTGTAGGAATGTCACATGCATTGAAGGACACATGCCATTCTTGGCTCCTGCCCACTAACTGCCAGGGGATGCCTGTCAATCACTGTAACAACCAAAATAGCCCATGTGTTTTCAAAGCATACCCTTGGTGGTACTGCTCTCAGTGAGAGCCACTCTCCAAAGGTGAAACATTCATCCTTACAAAATTTGAGTTTGCTACTTCATCCACTTAGCAGCTGGAGGCACCAATGAATGGAAGGAATGATTTCTCAATATATGTGTCCTTGTTCAATCCAGTATCCAAAAGTCTCTGACTCAGTGACCAAACACTTGCTGCCATTTCTGGCAACCTATAACTTGAATTTGAACTTCACGATTTCGTATAGATAAAAAGTAAGAATATAACTGGATGCAAAGCTGAAGCTTCACATGGAGCCAGATAAAAGTTTATAAATAACTACATTTCATGTCACTTGATACTATAAACTATGACATTTTCTACTTTTAACTTATACATTTTAAGTAACACATATGCATTATCTGAAATTACAAAATATAGACACAAAAATAAAGACATCACATTCTGTGGTAGACAGTAATGGCCCCCCTCAAAGATGCCCACGATCTAATCCCTGGGACCTTTTACACGGCATAAAGGGATTTTGCAGATGTGACTCAGTGAAGGATCTTGACTTGGGGAGATTATCCTGGATGATCCATGTGGATCCAGTGTAATCACAAAGGTTCTTATAAAAAGGAAGCAGGAGGATCAGAAGGCACAGAAGGTGATGTGATGGCAGAATCAGATACTGGAGTGAGGCAGTCAGAGCCAAGGAATGCTAGCAGCCTCAGGAAGCTGGAAGAGGCAAGGAATGGATTCTCCCCTAGAGCCTCCAAAGGAAATCAGCCCTGCAGACATCTTGATTTTAGTCCCCTAAGACTTATTTCATATTTCTGGCCTCCAAACCTGTAAGAGAATAAATTCGTGTTGTATTAAGCTACTCAATTTATGGTAATTTGTTACAGCAACAATGGGAAATTCGTAAACATCCCCCTGCCCCCGCAGAGCTGCATCATTGTTAACACCTTAGTACCTGTACTTTCAGATTTTTTCCTAAATTATTATATGTGTCTGTACTTTTTGAAAAATGGATCACACTGTACATGCTATCTTATAACCTGCTTTTTTAAGTCAACAAATTCCACCTTCCCATTTCATCAAATACCTAGACTATTTAGAAATTTCCCAAATAACACAAAAATGCCCTTAACAGTTATTTGGTCTAAATTACAATCTGTTCAAGGACTACCCATTACATATAATTATTAGATCCCTTTTGTTATGATGTTGACTATCGAAGAAATAGTCCTACAGTTATTCTGAGGAATATGCCTCCTTCTGGGTTTGTTTAGTTGCTACCTCTTGGTGCTATTTAGTTTGTTCTTCTATTTGTTATTTCCTATAACAGTCTTATTAACATTTTTAGTTAGAATATTCTATATGTTATGGGTATTCATGTTGAATCACATCAGAAGACACAACACATATGATTAATCCATTAATAATGTTAAGATTAATTATTGGATTAAAGTGATAACTGCTTATTCCCTCTATTTTACAGTTATGTTTTTGATCTACAACTATGAAGTGACCCTTGTTACTTCTGCATTTAAAATATCTACCATGTCTTCTATATTTACTAACTGGCATTCACCTGTGAAGTAGAGCTTCCCTCACCTACTGGAGATATTTGGTTACCTGAAATACAGATTCTACTGGAAGAGCAGGATAAAATGCTTAATTCTTTACAATTAATTACTAATTTTCACAATAAGCAGTTGATTTCATAGCTGCCTCAAATGGTGACAAATAAAAATTTTCAAACTTTGAGCATCATTATTAAAGCATGAATTTCCATAGAATCCATCTGTTTCAATTAATTGCCACCATTAGTCTTTATAATGCTTTAAATGTCATGAATGTGGTCAGTGGACCATAAGTCCATTGATCTTTGAGAACTTTATGGGTTTCTAACACAACAAAATGTCCCTAGCTCTCCTTGTACTTTCCCTGCCCCAGCCCTGGAATAAGCTATTTCCCCAAAAGGCTCAGCTTCCCTTTCATGGGGAATGGTTTTCAGAGGCCACAATCTGAGCACTAGACGTGTTCATTATTACTGAGGTGACATTTCTTTTAGGTCATTTCAATGTACAGAGTTGGAAAATATATATATATTGTGGCAAAACAGATTCTAAGGTGACCCCTATGATCCCTCTCTTCTGGTGTTTATGCTTTTGTGTGCTCCCCTTCTCCTGAAAGTGGGAAGAACCATGATTTTGCTTCTAGTCAGTAGTATATGGCAAAGGTGACAGGATGCTCAAGATTTTATATATATATATATATATATATATATATATATATATATATATATATAATTACAATATGTATGACTAATGCCAGTCTTGCGAGGAGACTGTCTTCCTTGCTGGCTTTAAAGAAGCCAGCTACCATGTTGTGAGCTGCCTATAGAAAAGGCCACTTGGCAAGGAACTAAGGGTAGCCTCTGGTTGACAGCCAACAAGAAACTGAGGCCCTCAGTCCAGACGTCTGCAAGGAATGAAAAGCTGCCAACAACTATGTGGGCTTGGAAGTAGATGTGAGTGCAGCCCTGGCTGACACCTCCATTGAAGCCGTTAGCCTCCAAAGCAGAGCATCCAGCTATGCTAGGCCCACACCCCAGACTCCTGACCCACAGGAAGTGTGAGATAGTAACTGTGTCTTGTGTCAAGCCTCTGTGTTTGTGGGAATATTGTTATGTAGCAGTAGACAACGAACACACTATTTAATCATGGATTTATATGAGTATTTTCAATTCAATTTTAATATTACAATGTTTCCCTCAATTTCTTGGATTTTATCCTAATATTTTTATTTTTACCAATAATAGAACTACTGGTCCTATCCCCTGGAGGACTGCATACCAAATTGCCAATAAAAAACTGAAAATGAGGGATCTTCTCTCCTTTATATTTTTCATTCTCCCCTTCTTTGAAGGGGAACATTTATTCATTCATATCTTTTTCTCTTATGGCCTTGCTCATTTAAGTAAACTAAGTCTAGGAAATCACTTCACAATACTTTTAGCCCTAGGATTCCTTTAAATTGCTATTATAAATTGTAATATTTTCTGTTAATGTAGTACTTCATGGTTTAAAACAAATTTGTTCATGTTTAAGCTTCTCTAGTAAATTTTGGAATAGCATTCAATTAACAGAAATTTGATTTAGGCAAAATTATCATACAAATTATTTGCTTCTAGGAGGTGGGTATAGCTCAGTGGTAAAGCACATACTTAGCATGCGTGAGGTCCTGGGTTCAATACCCAGTACCTCCATTAAAAAAAAAAAAAAAATATATATATATATATACACACACAATAAATTATATGCTTCTTACTAACAATGTTTATTTCTCCAAACAAGGCACACCTATGTTTTAAAATTTTTTAATAGTTAAATATATAGTTTGATTTTTCATATTTTTAATTAACATGCTAAATAGAAATTCAAAGTCCAAGCTCTGAACAACCACTTATGATGAACAAGATGGCCCTAATCTAAACCAATTATCCTTTTTTTGAATATTTAGTAGCAAATATTTAATTTTTAAAGTTATACAAGTACATTTATATTTCTATTATTTTTGCTCAAAAATTAAATGTTGTCAAATGTCCGCTTGAAATGATGTTATTAATACTGATAAAAGAAAAAATACTCAGTTCCATTTTGAATACTTGTCTATTACTTTCAGATTCAACACGAGATGTTATAGAACAAATAATTCAGCCTGACAAAAAACATTTCCCCAAAGTACTATTTCCAGTAACAATTTCTCTACTGAATAAAACTCGACAGTAAATAATGTGAAATATCTCACAACCACTCTGAACATGGATCAATAAATATTACTGTAATGAATTTTATAGAAAGTAGCAGGACTGGCTTTATAGACGCTTGAGGAACAAGTTTCTCTTGACCAAAAATATCATATCCACTAAGAAAAAAATTAAGTTATTTAAATCAGACTTTTCTGGCACAGCTTCACATGTTCCTTAAAACTCTGTTCTATGTCATGAAAATTTTCTCTAGATTAATAATGCACTGAAGAGGCTGAAGGAATCTTGAGAAAAAGGTCTGGGTTTTATTTATCTCTCTGTCCCTTGGTCTGGTATAGAAACTGGCATATTAATCCAATTAATGTTAAACAAATGAATGGATAATTGGAGGAAAAAAAGAAGGCAGGCCAGCAAATGATCCAATAAGATGGCCTTAAGTGGCTTCAAGTTACTCTGAAATATATTTAAAAACCTTAAAAAGGAATAAAGAAATACAAAAAAAGAAAAAACAAAGTAACGAAGGACTGAAAGAAGCTAGCCAAAAAACCTTAGTGAAACTTGCAGATTTCCATGAATCAAGGAAAGAAAAAGGTACTAATACACTATAAACCCAGAAATGAGGACTATGTGGTCTGCAGATACAACCCCTACTTTGAAATTTTGGGATACATGTTATTTTGTCTATAAAAAGGGGATTAGCCTAGCCTCTGAGACCATGAGAAACTGGAGATCTACAGCCCAGATCTCACAACCCAGCCAGTCTCTGGCCAAAGAGCAGCCACAGTCAGGAGATAACAATTATCTCAAAAGTGTTATGGACTCAACAGAGACAATACTGCCCTCTAGGGAGAATTTCAGAAGTTTGTAGGTAACTTTTCTTTGACACATTGGAATAAAGCTGCAAAACATTAATGATAAAGGGAATCCTAGAAGCCACAAGAGAAAAAAGGCATTGCCACTAAGAAATGAAAATTAGAATATCAGCAGACTTTGCAGAAGCCAACAACTGATACCAGGAGACACTGGAATGATGTTTTCAAAGTGAAAAAGGGAAATTATTAGCAATATAAGATTTTATACCTAGGTAAATTACCATTGTAGAGTAAAGGCAAAACAGAGATATTTACAGACATACCAGGAAATAATTCACCACTCACAAATTCTTACTAAAAGAAATACTATGGATATACCAATTTCTGGTGCCAGCCAAGGTAGAGTACGCCCACTACAGTCTCTCTCTCCCACTTCAAACAACTAATAAAATATATGGGGGAAAAAAACAAAACACAAAAAGCAACACTTGAGAATCAAAACAGATGAATTGAGAAGAGAAGCCAAAACATGAAGAAGTGACTCATACATGGGTGAGTTACTCAATTTTTATTTACATTCTGTCCCAACACTGATCAGAGGAGAAGTATGTAGCAGAGCTGCTATAGGCAGTACAAGGAGAAAAACTCCAAGGAACCCCATATTTCTGGCCAGAGGACTTAGAAAACATGCCCCTCAAAGCTGGAAAGTATGGAAGGAATCACAAAGAGGAGAGAGCTGGAGAAGGGAATCCATTAATTCTGTGTATGAAGCAGCACAAATCCCAGGCTCCCCTCTGAGCTGCGCATGCCTGGGACAGAGCCAAATCAACAGAGCAGAGACTTTGAGAACGGAACTGCAATATGAAACACCATTCAAACTAACCCCTGAGTAGACCATATGTCGGAAAAGCCCAAACTGTCAGCACAAAGGCTTTGCAAACTGAACTGGCCTTGGGACCACTGCCCACAGAAGGTGAGCCAGAACTTATAGACTGAACCTAACCACTAGGTTGATAGCCTAATTAAAAAAATATTTCACCCACCAGAGGACTATAACAGGACTCAGATTCTTACAACATAAGGTTCAAAATAACCAGTATACAATCCAAAAATACTTGACATACAAAGAATCAAGAAAATATGACTAATGCCCAAGGGAAAAGAATTTCAACACATGCCAAATACAAGACAATTCAGATGATGAAATTAACAGACAAAAACTTTAAAGTTGTTATAATTATGCTCTGTGAGGTAAACATACCTTTAAACAAATGAAAAGATAGTTCTCAGCAGAGTGAAAAGAAACTATAAAAACTAACGAAATGGATTTTAGAGGATAAAAATACAATATATGAAATAAAAAACTTAGTAGATGAGCTCAATAGTAGTAAATGTGTAATATATATAAAACATGTAATATACACATAAAATTCTCATTATATGCCAATATATACTTATATATACATTATATGCTTCTACATATCTACTTCTATTGAACTGATCAAGTGAATTATATGTATATAAAATGAGACTTATGCAGACGCAGGTACAACTCCTAACTTTAAAATTTTGGAATTCATGTCATTTTGTCTACAAAAAGGGGATTGGTCTAGCCTTTGAGACCATGAAAAAGTGGAGATCTATAGTCCAGATCTCAAAACCCAGCCAGTGGCCAAACAGCAATCTCAGTCAAAAAAAAGAGACAAAGTGCTTTGGGCTGAACAGAGATAACACTGCCCTCTAGGGAGCATTTTGGAAGTTTGTGGGTACCTTTTTTTTTTGACACATTGGAGTGAAACTTCAAAACAGCAACGATAAAGAGAATATATATATATGTATGTATATATATATGAAAGAGTGATTGATTCATTGACTGATAGATCGATTTTAAGGAATTGACTAATACAATTGTGGGGTATGGTAGATCCAAAATTTTCAGGGCAGGAGAGTAGGCTGGAAACCCAGGTGAAAACTGATGTTGCAGCCTTGAGTCCAAAAGCAGCCTGGAAGCAGAACTCTTTCTTCCTCAAGGGCAGTCAATCTTGTCTCTTAAGTCCTTCAACTGATTAGATAAAGCCCACCCATATTATAGAGGATAAACTGCTTTACTCAAAGTCTACTGATTTAAATCTTAATCACATATTTAAAAAATACTTTCACAGCAATATCTAGACCTGTTTTTGACCAAACACCATAACCTAGCCAAGTTGACACATAAAATTAACCATTACAGGTAACAGAGGAAAGAGTTAGTGAGTAATTAATAGAAATTATCTAACCCAAAAAACAGAAAGAAAGAAAATAGAAGAAATTTAACAGAAACTCTGGCCTGTGAAAAAAATACCAAAAGCTCTACCACTTGTGCCACTGGAGTCCCAGGAGAGCAGAAAGAGATTAGTGCAGAAAAAAATATTTGAAGAAATAATGGCTGAAAATTCCCCAAATTTGGAGAAAGACACAAATATATAGGTTAAAGATCAATAAACCCATAACAAGATAAACTCACTAACAAAAAATTTTGTTCATTCTTCTCTATTACATATGGAGGATTTATTTTAAAAACATCAGATATAAGTGACAAATGAAGTCTCAACAAATTTAAAACAATCAATATTAAATGGGCCTAATGTGATGGAAAAGAACTACAAAATGAAACTCTTAAAAACATTTAGCCAATTATGCCTCAATAAAGCTGAAAAAAATGTTTAGAACACTTAAAATGCCACTAAATAACTCATGGTTTTAAAAGTAAATCATGATTTGGCAAAGGATTCTTAGATATGACACCAAAACCATTAGCAACAAAAGAGAACATAGATAAATTAGACTTCATCAAAACGAAAAACTTTGTGCTTCAAAAGACACTATTAAGAAAACGCACAGAAAACACACAGAATGGGAGAACATATTTGCAAATCATAAGTCTGATAAGAGATTTATATCTGGAATATATAAGGAACTATTACAACACAATAAAAAGACAACCCAATTTTTTTAAATAAGCAAAGGATTTGAATAGACATTTCTCCAAGGAAGATATACAAATGGCCAATAATAATAATAGTAAGATATTTGCAAATCATATATCAAATAAGGAATTAATATTCAGGATATAAAAATAACTCATACAACTCAAAAGCAACCTGTTTAAAAAATGGGCACAGGGGCTGAATAGACATTTTACCAAAGAACACATGCAGATGACCAACAGGCATATGAAAAGATGTTCAACATCGCTAATTGTCAGAGAAATGCAAATCAAAACCACAACAAGATATTGCCTCACCTGTCTGAACGGCTATTATCTAAAAGGCAAGAAATAACAAGTGTTGGTGAGGATGTAGAGAAAAGGGAGCCCTCATACACTGTTGGTAAGAATATAAATTGGTGCATCCACTATGGAAAGTAGCATGGAAATTCCTCAAAAAATTAAGAATAGAACTATCACATGATCCAGCTATCCCACTTCTGGGTATTTATCCAAAGAATACAAAAACACTAATTTGAAAAGATATATGCACCCCTATGTTCATCACAGCATTATTTACAATAGCAAAGCTATAGAAACAACCTAAGCACCCATCAATGGGCAAATGGATAAATAAGATGCGATACACACACACACACAATGGAATATTATTCAACCATAAAAAAGATGAAATCTTGCCATTTGTAACAACATGGGCAGACCATGAGGGTATTATGCTAAATGAAATAAGTCAGACAGAGAAAGACAAATACCATATGATTTCATTCATATGTGGAATATAAAAAAACAAATAAATGAATAAACCAAACCAAACAAAAACAAACATGTAGATACAGAGAACAGAGTAGTGGTTACCAGAGGGGAAGGGGAAGTTGGAGGGAAGGGCAAAATGGGTAAAGGTGGTCAATTGTACAGTGATGAATGGGAACTAAATTTTTGGTGGTGAGCACATTATAGAGTGTACAGAAGTTGAAAGTAACGTACACTTAAAACTCATATAATGTTATAAACCAATGTTACCTCAATAAAAAATAAAATGAAAAAAATGTTCAATACCATTAGCCACCAGGGAATGCAAATCAAAATGGTAATGGGATACCACTTCACACCCACTAGGATGGCTAGAATCAGGAAGTCATAAAAAGCAACAGGAATTCTCATTCATTGCAGGTGAGAATGCAAAACATACAGCTACTTTGGAAGATAGTTTGGCAGTTTCTTTTTTTTTAATTCTTATTTTTTAATTTAAGGTAGTTGATTTACAATGTTAGTTTCAGGTGTACAGCAAAATTATTCAGTTATACATATACATACATGTATATTTTTTTCAGATCCTTTTCCATTACAGCTCATTACAAGAAATTGACTATAGTTCCCTGTGCTATACAGTAGGTCCTTGTTGTTTATCTATTTTATATATAGTAATGTGTATCTGTTAATCTTAAACTCCTAATCTATACCTCCCCCCTTCCCCCCTTGGTAACCACAAATTGTTTTCTATGTCTATGAAGTCTGTTTCTTTCTGGTTTGTAAATAAAATTAGTATCTTTTTTTTTAAGATTCCAAATATAAGTGACATCACATGATGTTTGCTTTTCTCTATCCAACTTACTTCACTTAATATGATAATCTCTATGTCCATCCATGTAGCTGCAAATGGCATTATTTCATTCTTTTTTATGGCTGAGTAATATTCATATATATATATGAATTCATTATATAAATTCATATATATATATATATACTATATATATATATACCACATCTTCTTTATCCAGTCATCTTTCAATGAACATTTAGGTTGCTTCCATGTCTTGGCTATTGTAAATAGTGCTGCTATGAACATTGGGGTGCATGTGTCTTTTCGAATTAGAGTTTTCTCTGTATATATGCCCAGGAGTGGGATTGCTGGATCATATGGTAAGTGTATTTTTAGTTTTTCAAGGAACCTCCATACTGTCCTCCACAGTGGCTGCACCAATTTACATTCCCACCAACAGTGTAGGAGGGTTCCCTTTTTGCTACACCCTCTCCAGCGTTTATCATTTGTGGACTTTTTAACGATGGCCATTATGACTGGTGTAAGGTGATACTTCACTGCAGTTTTTATTTGCATTGCTCTGATAATTAGAGCTATTGAGCATCTTCTCATGTGCCTGTTGGTCATCTGTATGTCTTCTTTGGAGAAATGTCTATTTAGGTCTTCTGCCCATTTTTTGATTGGGTTGCTTGTTGTTGTTTTGATATTAAGCTGTATGAGCTGTTTGTATATTTTGGAAATTAGTCCCTTGTTAGTCCCATCATTTGCAAATATTTTCTCCCATTGTGTAGGCTGTCTTTCCGTTTTGTTTATGGTTTCCTTAACTATGCAAAAGCTTTCAAGTTTAATTAGGTCCCATCTGTTTATTTTTGCTTTTATTTCTATTGCTCAAGGAGCCGGTTTGAAAAAAATATTGCTGTGATTTATGTCAAAGAGTGTTCTGCCTATGTTTTCTTCTAGTTTTATGGTTTTCAGTCTTACACTTAGATCTTTAATTCATTTTGAGTTTATTTTTGTATATGGTGTTAGAGAATGTTCAAATTTCATTCTTTTACATGTAGCTGTCCAGTTTTCCCAGCACCATTTACTGAAGAGACTGTCTTTTCTCCATTGTATATTCTTGCCTCCTTTGTCATAGATTAATTGACCATAAGTGCATGGGTTTATTTCTGGACTTTCTGTCCTGTTCCATTGATCTATGTGTCTGGTTTTGTGCCAGTACCATAAGTTTTGATTACTGTAGCTTTGTAGTATAGTCTGAAGCCAGGGAGTGTGATTCCCCCAGCCCCATTCTTCGTCAAGATTGTTTTGGTTATTCGGGGTCTTTTGTGTTTCCATACAAATTTTAACATTTTTCTGTTCCAGTTCTGTGAAAAATGTCATTGGTAATTTGATAGGGATTGCATTGAATCTGTATATTGCCTTGGGTAGAATGGCCATTTTAACAATATCGATTCTTCCAATCCAAGAACATGGTATATCTTTCCATCTGTTTGTATCATCTTCAATTTCTTTCATCAGTGTCTTACAATTTTTGGAGTACAGGTCCTTTGCCTCCTTAGGTAGGTTTATTCCTAGGTATTTTATTCTTTTTGATACAATGGTAAATGGGATTATTTCCTTGATTTCCTTTTCTGGTATTTCCTTGTTATTGTATAGAAATGCAGTTGATTTCTGTATATTAACTTTTGTTTTCTGCAACTTTACAAAATTCATTGATGAGCTATAGCAGTTTTCTGGTAGCATGGTTTGGCAGTTTCATACAAAACCAAACATATTCTTAACATATGATCCAGCAATTGCTCTCCTTGGTATTTGCCCAAATTACCTGAAAAGTTATGTCCACATAAAACATCTGCACATGAATGTTTATAGCAACTTGATTCATAATTGCCAAAATGTGGAAGCAATTAAGATGTCATTTAACAGATGAATGGATTAAAAAATAGTGGCACATTCATACAGTGGAGTATTACTCAGTGATAAAAAGAAATAAGCTATCAAACCAGGAGGACATGGAGGAACTTTAAATGCACATTGCTCAGTGAAAAGGCTACATACAGTAGAATTCCAAATATATGACATTCTGGAAAAGGCAAAACTATGGAGAGTGTAAGAAGATCAGTGGTTGCCAGGGAATGAAGGAGAGGGAGGAAAGGAGGTACGAGTAGTGGAGCAAGGGGATTTTTAGGGCAGTAAAACTATTCGGTATGATAGTGTAATGGCGGATATATGTAATTTTACAACCGTCCAAACCCAGAGAATGTATAACACAAAGAGTGAATCCTGATGTAAATCATGGACTTAAGTTTTTTAAAAACCCTGCTGAAGAGTAAACAATGTAAAATAAAAAGGATATAGCCAAAGGAGATAAAAAAGGTCATAATAATAAGTTTGGTAAGATGTGGAGAAATAGGAACCCTCACACGTTGCTGGTGAGAATGCAAAATTGTGCAGTCACTTTCGAACACAGTCTGGCAGTTCTTCAAATGATTAAATATAGTTACCATATGACCCAGTAATTCCACACCTAGGTATATACTGAACAGAAACAAACATATATATCCACACACAAAAAAACTTGCATACAAATTTTTGTAACAATGTTATTCATGATAGCCAAAAGGTAGGAAAGCAAATGTCCCTCAACAGATGAATGAATAAACAAAATGTGGTATATACATGCAACAGAATATTATTCATCAATAAAGAGGAACAAAGTACTGACAGATGCTACAACATGGATGAAGCTTGAAAACATGCTAAGTGAAAGAAGTCAGTCACAAAAGTCAATGCATTATGATTCTTGTCATACGAAAGCCTAGAATATGGAAATCTATAGAACAGAAAGAGGATGAGCGGTTGCTTAGGGCCATGGTTGGGGGTGCTTTTAGGGGAAGCGGGATGAAAGCTAGAAGGTACAGGGTGTCTTTTTTTTTTTAATGGATCAGTTATTTAACTAGATAGATTACCTTTTTGAGGTGATGAAGAGTTTCTAAAATTTACTGTAGTGATGATTGCATGTATCTATGAATATACTAAAAAACACTGAACTGTACACTCTGAATACGTGAATTGTATGGTATATGAATTATAACTCAATTAAGCAGCTTTGTAAACAAGAAATGATGTATTGATACATGCTACAACATGGATGAATCTCAAAAATATTATGCTAAGTGAAAGAAGCCAGACACAAAAGATCACATATAATCCCATTCATATGAAAGTCGAGAACAGAAAAATCTATAGTGACAGAAAGTAGATTAGCAGTTATTAGAGCTGGAGAGTTGAAGAATGAGGGGCTGGGGTGGGTGGGTGATAGCTAAAGAGTAGGAGGTTTCTTTTTGAGGTGATTCAAATGTTCTAAAATTTACTGTGGTGATGGAATCTAAAAAAAAAAAAGAAGAACATCAATACAAAACAGAAACAGACTCACAGACATAGAATACAAACTTGTTGCCAAGGGGGCAGGGGGTGGGTAGGGACAGACTGGGATTTCAAAATTTGTAGATACTGACAGGCATATGCAGAATAGATAAACAAGATTATACTGTATAGCACAGGGAAATATATACAAGATCTTGTGGTAGCTCACAGCGAAAAAAAATGTGACAATGAATATATGTATGTTCATGTATAACTGAAAAATTGTGCTCTACACTGGAATTTGACACAACATTGTAAAATGACTATAACTCAATAAAAAAATGTTAAAAAATATATAATATACTTGAGCCCACAGAGATCACTTCAAGGAACCTCACCATGCTAGAGTGATATTTCATAATTGTGCAAACTGATAAAGACAAAGAATCAAGCATTTATCCTGGCATTTCCATCTGCAGTCAGGACTCTAAGGTTATCACATGGTTAACAGAAGAAATTCCTTCTTCATAGAAGAATTCTAGCCCTCAAAATGCAGAAAGAATGAGAGTCTTAGAAAAATAACATTTTACCACCCCTAATGAAGTTACAGATTTACATTACAATTATCAGTGGAGGTTAAAACCTCTAAATGACAGGTGAAAGGGGAATTTTGTAACACAGAGATCACACTGAGAACACCCAAACTCCAGAGCCAATTTAGTCCATTAAAACTGGGACAAGCAGAGGGCAACTTAACAAAACACACAGCTAACACACTTGAAAAATTAAATTAAGATTAAGATTAAATGCTTTCCCCCTACAAGGCAAGGAACATCAAAGATTGACAGCCAACTATGAGAAGCTAGGCAAGAGGCCTGAAACAGATTCTCCCTCTCAGCCTCTGGAGGAACCATTCTTGCTGACACCTTAATCTCAGACTTCTAGCCTCCAGAACTGTGAGATAGTAAATTTCTCTTGTTTAAGTCAGCCATTTTGTGGTAATTATGTCAGCCCTAGGAAACTAATACAAGTCTGATATAGGCTACAACAGGGATGAATCTTGAAAACATTATACTAAATGAAAGAAGTCAAGTGTAAAAGGCCATAAATTATATGATTCCATATACATTAAATGCCTCAGATAAGCGAATCCATAGACAGAGAGAGATTAGTGGTTGCCAGGGGCTGGGGTTGGAAATGACTATATAATGGGTACCGGGCTTCAGGTTTGGGAGTGAGATAGTGGTGATGGTTGCACAATTTTGTGAATATACTAAGAACTGCTGAATCATGCACTTTAAATGGGTGAGTTTAACAATATGTGAATTATATCTCAATAAAAAATAAAATAAAACAAATACTCTGAACCTCAAGGAACAGAACAGGTCCAGTAGCCACTCTTGGGGAAGAGGCTTGATTAAAACAAACAAACAAAAAGTTGTAAAAGCAAAAATAGGAAAGTCTGAAAATAAATGAGTTACATATTCAGTTCAGGACCCTAGGGTCAAAAAAAGTAAACCCCAAAGAAGTAGAAAGATGCATATAAACATATAAAAGCAGAAATTAAAGACAGAAAACAAAATGGTAATCAATAAAACCAAAATCTTGTTCTCTGACAAAACTACTAAAATAGAAAAAACTCCAGGAAGTCTGCTCATCAGAAAGAGAGGAGAGAGAGAATAAATAAACAGTATTAGAAATAGAAAAATAACAAACAGTAACAGTAGAAATTTTTAATAACATATGAGAATACTATGAACAACTTTATTCCAGTACATTTGAAAACTAAGAAGACAGGGAGAGATTTTAAGAAAAATATAAATTACCAAAATTGGAACTGACAATCAAATGTCTTCCATGATACCAAGCCCACACAGTTTTACTAACAAGTTTTACCAAACCTTCAAAGGAAAAATAATCTCTCTATATTAAATAATGTATTTCACAAAATAGAAGTGGAAAAGTTACTCAGTCCATTTTATGAGCTAATATAAACTTGATATCAAATCCACAAAAAAGTAAAATAACATTTTAGATCAATCTCACTTATTAATATGCATGAGAATCTTCCAAATAAAATAACAAACCAAATTTAAGCAATGCATTAAAAAAAAAAGCAATGTGCTATGACCAAGGATAACTTTTTGAGGAAGGCATTAAGAGTTCAACATCGGAAAATCTAGTAATATGATATTTTATATTCTAAGGGAAAAATATAATCATCTCATGAGATAAAGAAGAGATGATGAACATTTATTTATTATTTAAAATAAAACAAAATAAAAACAATTAAGAAAATTAGAATTAAAAGGAAACTTCCTTAACCTGGAAAAATAAAACTATTTTTTTCCTTTTAAAAGACTATGGTAGAGTAAGACTTCCAGGGAAGGTGGAAGTCAAATCCTTTCCCAGAAAAGCAACTATAAAGTTGGATAAAATTGACAAAAACAACCATTTCAGTGTTCTAGAAATTGACCAAAGAGGAAAGAAGGAGGAAGAGAGAGAGAGGGAGGACACACCAGCAATATCAGGAATGAAACAGGGGTTATCACTAAAGACCCTGTAGACGTAGAAAGAATAATAAGGGAATACTACAAATAACTCTGCACAAGGAAACTTGACAACTAAGATGAAATGCACCAATTCCTCAAAAACACAAACTACCACAGTGTACCCAATATGAAACACATAATTTGAATAATCCTATAACTCTTAAAGAAACTGAATTTTTAATGTTAAAAATCTCCAAAAAAGGAATCTCCGGGCCCAGATGGCTACCACTGGAGAATTATATCAAACTTTTAAAGAAGAATTAACATTAACTACATACAATCTCTTCCAGAAAATAGAACAGGAAATACTTCCTAATTCATGTTATGAACCTAGTATTTCCCTGACTAAAAGCAGAGAGACAATACAAAAAATGAAAACTACTGCCAATATTCCTCAGGAATATAGATGTAAAGTCCTTAACAATATTTAGCAATAGAATTCAGCAATATATTTTAAAATATAGGTTGTAATATCAGTATATATATTTTAAAAACCTTCTAGAATTCAACAACAAAAAGATTCACTTAAAAAATGAGCAGAGGACTTGAATAGACATTTCTCCAAAGAAGATATACACATGGCTAACAAGCACATGACAAAATGTTCCACATCATTAACGATCAGAAAATACCAATCAAAACCACAATGAGATACCACTTCACACCTACTAGGGTGGCCAAAACAACAAAATATAAAATAACAAGTATTGATGAGGATGTGAAGAAACTTGAACTCTCCCACATACATTCCTGGTGGGAATGCAGTTCCACAGAAAGTTAAAACATTGAATTACCATATGACCCAGTAATTCCACTTCTAGGTATATACCCCAAAGAACTGAAAACAGGTGTTCAAACAAAAACTTGTTTGTGAAAGTTCACAGCACCACTATTCACAATAGCCAAAAGATGGAAACAACCCAAATGTCTATCAACAGAAGAATGGATAAACAAAACATGGCATATTATTCAGTCGTAGAAGGGAATGAAGTACTGACACATGCTATGACATGGATGAACCTTGAAAACATTTTGCTAAGTGAAAGAAACCAGACACAAAAGGCCACATATTGTATAATTTCATTTATATGAAATATGCAGAGTTGGCAAATCCATAGAAACAAAAAAACAGATTGGTGGTTGCCAGGGGCTGGGGGGGAATGGGAATGGGAAGTGATTGCTTAATGAGTATGAGGCTTCCTTTTGAGGTGATGAAAATGTTCTGGAATTAGACAGAGGTGATGATTGCATAACATTGTGAATGTACTTAGGGACAATTGTACACGTTTAAATGGCTAAAATGGTAAATGTTATGCTATGTGTATTTTACTAAAATAATTTTTTAAAAAAAGAATCATACACCATGGTCTGACCAAATGAGGTTTATTCCCCGGTTGCAAATCTAGTTTAACAGTCAAAAATCACAACAACAAGCTAAAGATGGAAAATCAGATAATCACATAATTGATGCAGAAAAACATCAGACAAAATTCAACACTGATTTGTGATTTAAAAGCCTCAGAAAACTGGGGACAGAAGGTAACTTCTTCAACTTGATAAAGAAAATCTACATAAAAAAAGAAAACTGACAACTAACATTATATTTATTGGTGAAAGATTGCTTGCTTTCCCCCTAAGAACACGAACAAGGGAAGGACGTCTGCTCTCATCACCTTATTCAACATAGTACTAGAAGTCCTGGTGAGTGCAACAGTGCAAAAAAAAAAAAAAAAAGAAAAGGCAACTTGATTGGAAAGGAATAAATAAAACCGTCCCTATCTGCAGATGACATGAATGTCTATGTGAAAAAAAAATTCATAAAAGAACTCCTAGAACTAATAAATGAGTCCAGCAAGGTCACAGAAGACAAACATATAAAATCATCTGTATTTCTAAATATTAGCAATGAACACACGGACACCAAAATTTAAAAGATAAATACCATTTAGAATCAGTCAGAAAAATGAAATGCTTAGGTGTAAATCTAGCAAAACATGTATAGGACTTGTATATTGAAAACTACACAACACTGATGAAAGAAATAAAAGACCTATATAAATGGAGAGACATTCTGTGTTCATGCATTGGAAGACTTAACAAAGAAAAGATGTCAAGTCTCTTAAATGTAAAATATAAAACTATAAAACTTTAAGGAAAAAAACATAGGAGAAAATCTTTAGAACCTAGGGTGAGCAAAGTGTTCTTAGACTTAACACCAAAAACACTATACAAGGAAAAATGGATAAGCTGAACTTCATCAAAATATAAAATTTTTCTCTGTGAAAAACCTTAATTAGAGGATGAAAAGTCAAGCTACAGACTAGGAGAAAATATTTGCAAATCACATATCTGTTTTTTTTAATGAGGGGGAGGTAATTAGGTTTATTCATTTATTTCTATTTGGAGGAGGTACTGGGGATTGAACCCAGGACCCCGTGCATGCTAAGCATGTGCTCTACCACTTGAGCTATACCCTCCTCCCAATGAATCACATATCTGACAAAGGATTAGTATCTCAAATTCAACTGTAGAAAAGTAAATAATCCAATTACAAAATGAGGAAAAAACATGAACAGACATTTCCCCAAAGAGAATATCCAGATGGCAAATAAGCCCATGAACAGATGTAAAATATCATCAGCCATTAGAGAGGCAAATTAAAACAAAAATGAGATACCACTACACACCTATCAGAATGGCTAGAATAAAAAGCAGTAACAGCATCAAATGCTGGCGAGGATATGGTAAAACTAGATATCTTCCTGGTGGAAATGCAGGATAGTAAACCATTCTGGAAAAGAGTTTGGCAGTTTCTTGAAACACTAAACATGCAACTGCCACATGATTCAGCAACTGCACTCCTAGGCATTTATTCTGGAGAACTAAAAACTTAAGTACAAAGACCTGTACATGAATGTTTATAGCTGTTTTAATTGGAATAGGCAATAACTGAAAAACAACCAATGTCCTTTTTTTGGGTGAATGGTTAAACTATGGTACATCCATATACCAAGAAATACTATTCAGTAATAAAAAGGAATGAACTATTGATACACATAACAACTTAAATGAACCTCCAGAGAACTATGCTAAGTTAAAAAAAAAAGTAGCCAATCCCTAAAGGTATGATTCCATTTACATAACATACTTGAAATGACAAAATTCGGAAAACAGAGAACATATTAGTGGTCACAAGGGCTTAATGATGGGGGTAGGGGAAGGTAGAGCAGGAGAAAAGCAGGTGTGGCTGCATGAGGGCAACATGAGAGATCCCTGGAGATGGAAAAGTCCTGTATCTTCATTATATTAACGTCAGTATCTTGGTTGTGACATGGTACTACTTTTGTAAGATGTTACCATTGAGGAACACTGCACAAAGGGTACATGGTTATCACTCTGTATGATTTCTTAGAACAGCATGTGAATTCACAATTATCTCATAGTAAAAATTTAATCTTAAAAATAGGATGGGATACAGAGAAAATGATGCTTAGAGGGAAATTTGGAGCTTTAACTGCCAGTATGAGAAAAGATTTCAAATCAATAGCCTATGCTTCTACCTTAAGAAACTAGAAAAAGAAGAGCAAACTACATGCAAAGCAAGCATAAGAAATAATAAAGATTAAAACTGAAATCAATGAAACTGAAAACAGAAAAACCATACAGAAAATCAAAGAAACTAAATGTTGGTTCTTTGAAAGAGCAATAAAACTGGCAAACCTTTAGCTAGATTGACCATGAAAAAGAGGAGACACAAATTACCAAAATTAGGAATTAAAGAAGCAACATCATTACCCACTCTACACAAATTAAAAGGGTTAAAAGTGATTGTATGAACAATTTTATGCTCAGACATTACACAACTTAGATGAAATGGACAAACTCCTGAAAATACATAAATTATCAACATTAACCCAATAAGCAATAGAAAATCTGAATATACCTATAACAAGAAATTGAATTAGTAATTTTAAATCTTCCTCAAAAGAATAGCTCGGGTCCAGGTGACTTCATTGGTAAACTGGGGAATTCTATCAAATTCTTAAAGAAATATTACCAATCCTTCACAAAATCTTTCAGAAAACAGAGAAGGCTAGAACACTGACCAATTAATTCTATGATTCCAGCATTACCATTGTGTGGTATGGACCAGACAAAGCCATCAGAAGAAAACAAAAAAATCAATAATATCCCTCATTAACATAAATGCAAGAATCCTTAACAAAATATAAACCAAATGAATTAAGCAACATATAAAAGGATCATACGTTATGAGCAAAAGGGATTTATCCTGGGAATACAAGGTTGAGGTAACATCCAAAAATTAATGTAATACATTGTGTTTAAAAAGAATGAATTACAAAAAACACATGTTCATCTCAATAGGTGCAGAAAAAAATCCATCACCTATCCATGATAAAAACAGTCAACAAACAAGGAATCAAAAGGAACTTCAACTTAGAAAACCCACAGCTAACATCATACTTAATGGTGATAGACTGAATGTTTTCTCTGTTAAGATCAGGAACAAAACAAAGACGTATGCTATTGCCACTTCTATTCAACACTGATTTGGAGGTCCAGTGTAATAAGGAAGACGGAAAAAAAGTTAAAGGTAACCAAACTGGAAAGGAAGACATAAAACTGTTTTTATTTGCAGATGATACAATCCTATTTGTAGAAAATCCCAAGAAATTCACACACACAAAAAAAACAATAAATGAGTTTATCAAGGCCACAGGATACAAGATAAATGTCAAAAAATTAAATAACCTGGTTTAAAAAATGAGCAGAGGATCTGAATAGACATTTTTCCAAAGAAGACCTAGAGATGGCCCACAGGCACATGAAAAGATCCTCAACATCACTAATCATCAGGGAAATGCAAATCAAAACCACAATGAAATATCACTTCACATCTGTCAAAATGGCTATCATCAGAAAGACAGCAAGTGGTAAGTACCGGCGAGGATGTGGAGAAAAAGGAAGCCTCAGGCACTGTTGGTGGGAATATAAACTGGTGCAGCCACTATGAAAAACAGTATGGAAATTCCTCAAAAAATTAAAAATAGAACTACCATACAATCCAGCAACTTCTCTCCTGCGTATTTATGTGCAGAAAACAAAAACACTAATTAGAAAAGACACATGCACCCCTATGTTCAATGCAGCATTACTTACAATAGCCAAGATATGAAAGCAACCTAAAAGTGCCCACCAACACACAAATGGATAAAGAAGATGTGATATATATATATATATGGAACACAGTGGAATACTACTCAGCCATAAAAAAGAATGAAATCTTGCCATTTGAGATAACATGGATAGACTTAGAGGTTATCATGCTAAATAAAATAAGTCAGACAGAGAATGACAAATGATGTGTGACTTGTATGTGGAATCTAAAAAACAAAATAAGGGAACAAACATAATAAAACAGAAACAATTACAGATATAGACAGCAAACAGGTTGCTGCCAGAGGCGACGGGAGTGGGGGGAAGAGAGAAATAGGTGAGGGAGATTAAAAGGTACAAACTTCAGTTGCAAAATAAATGACTACAGCTATGAAATGTACAGTGAGGGGAATACAGTCAATAACTATGTAATATCGCAATATGGTGACATATCATAAGTAGGCTTGTCGTGGTGATCACTTTGAAATGTATAGAAATATCAAATCACTATGTTGTGTAACAAGAACTAACATAGCGTTATAGGTTAATTATACTTCAGAAACAAACTCATAAAGAAAAAGAGATCAGGTTTGTGGTTATAAGAGGCGGGAGTTGGGGAGAGGGAGAACTGAATGAAAGCAGTCAAAAGGTATAAACTTTCAGTTATAAGATGAGTAAATACTAGGGATATAATGTACAACACAATAAATATAATTAACATTGTTGCATGTTATACATGAAAGTTGTTAAGAGAGCAAATCCTAAGAGTTCTCATCACAAGGAAAGATTTTTTTTTATTTTTTAATTGAAGTATAGTCAGTTTACATGCTTTGTCAATTTCTGATGTACAGCATAATGTTTCAGTCATACATACACATACATATATTCCATCTCATATTCTTTTTCATTATTACTACAAGATATTGAATACAGCTCCCCGTGCTATACAGTATATACTTGTTTTTTCTATTTCTTTAATTTTCTATCTATATGAAATGATGGATGTTCACTAAACTTATTGAAATAATCACTTAAAGATGTAAGTCAAATCATTCCGCTATACACCTTAAACTTATACAATATTGATATATTAATTATATCTCAATAAAACTGGAAGAAAAAAGTAAGATCATGTCAACTGCAAAAGAGAAAAAAAGAAAGAAAATCAACCAATTTTTAATATGAGCAACAAACAACCCAAAAATGAAATTAAGAAAACAATTCTATTCATAATAGCATCAAAAATAACTAAATAAGAACAAATTTAACAAAAGAAGTGCAAGACTTCTATGGTGAAAACTAACAAAATGTTACTGAGAGAAATTAAAGAAAACTTGAATGGGGAGACACTCCATATTTATGAATTGAAAAAATCAATACTGTTAAGATAGCAATTCCCTCCTAACTAGATCTATACATTTAATGTGATACCTATTAAAATTCCAGCAGGCTTTTTGGAGAAACTGACAAGCTGAAGCTAAAATTTATGTGGAAATTCAAAGGACTTAGAATAGTCAAAGCAATTTTGAAAAAAGAACAAAGTTGGAGGATTTATATCACTCGATTTGAAAACTTACTGTAAAGACACAGTAATCAAGACAGTGTGTCATACAGATCAATAGAAAAGAATTCAAGAAATCAACTTTTATACCTATGTCAACTGATTTTCAATAAAGGTGCCAAGGCAATCCACTGGAAAAAGGATAGTCTTTTCAACAAATGGCTTGGGATAATTAGGTACTCGTATAGAAAAAATGAACTTAGACCTTTACTTCATACCATAAAAAAATTAACTCATAATAGAGCACAGACTTTAATATATGAGCTAAAACTATAAAATTTCTAAAAGAAAGCATAGGAGAAAAAATATTTCTGAGCCTGAGGTAGGCAAAGAGTTCTTAGATACAACACCAAAAGTATAATCCATAAAAGAAAAAATTGTACTTCAAAAGATACCACTGATAAAATGAAAAGACAAGCCAGCCATAGATATGGAGAAAATATTTGCAAATCAAGTATTTGACAAGGGGCTATTGAGACCATATAAAGAATTCTTAAAGCTCAGTAATAAAACAAACAATCCAGTCAAAAAAATGAGTAAAAGATTTAAATACTCATTTCACCAAAGAAATATGAATGGCTAATAAGCACATGAAAAGATGCTCAACATCATTAGTCATTAGGAAACTGCAAATTAAAACCACAATGAGATATCACTACATATCCACTGAAATTGCTACAATAAAATACAGACAATATCAAGTGTTGGTAAAGATGTGGAAAAGCCAGAACCCTCCATACATTGTTAATGGGAATATAAAATGGTACAGCCACTTTGGAAAACAGTTTAGTAGTTTCTTAAGAAGCAGAACATAGACTTATCACACAACCTAACATTCCTTCCTAGGAACGTACTAAAAGAAATGAAAACATATGTCTACACAGACGTGAATGCTAATGTTCATAGCAGATTTATTCTTAACAGCCAAAAAGTGGAAATAATCCAAATGTCCATCAACTGGTGAATGGATTAACAAAATGTAGTGTTATCTTTATATACTTCTCAGCCATAAAAAGAAACAAACTATTAATGCATACTACAACACAGATGAATCTCAAAAACATCCTAAGTGGAAGAAGTCAGATGCCAAAAGACTACATATTGTAGGAGGAATTTTCTGGGGTGGTGGAAATATTCTGTATCTTGTTTGGGCTGATGGATACATGGGTGTATAAAATAATCAAAACTTATCAAATTGAGCACTTGAGATTTGTACATTTTATTGAATGTAGATTATACCTAAATAAATACAAATTTGTTTGATTCTGCTAAAAAAGTCCTAAGTGGGAAATGCTTGGCTTTCAATGTTTACATAGAAAGAAGGCTAAAAGAAAATTAGTGAGTTCAGTCCTTAGTAAAAATTAGCACAATGAATCCAAAGAAAGTAGGAGAAAGGAATAATACCCATAAGAAAAGAAATCAATGAAATAAAAAGTACAATAGAGACTGGACACAGTCAAAAATTGGTCTTTTGAGAAGGCTAATAAAATTTCTGAAAAAATAGGCCATGAGTCATAACAGCAGTTGATGAGAAACTTTTGAGACAAAAGATGGTTAGATTAGTGCTTTTGAGAATACAAACCACTAGACTAATGGGTTATACTGTATTTTTAACCCTTTGGAGAAAGTTGAAGGTGATTTCCAAATCATAAGACACCTAAGACTTAAGAGAATTCAAAAGGGATAAAGATTTTAATTTTGAACTATAATTTGTATGTTGCCATCATTAAATGCATTCCTGGTTAACTGAAGCTCCTACTGCAGTATTTTTGACATATTATTTGTAAAGGATTGATTTTTAACTCTTTTGGAATATGTAAAATTATGATTTCTGCTAAATCTTTTTATATGTTTGTTGTGCAAAATATATTACTCACTATATATGTTCATATAAGAAATTATATTTGATAGAAAGTATTTATTCTAGGAATATAGGTTGTAGTGGATATACCAGCCTGATAGTGATAAACTTTAATGTATAATTTCACTATTATGTAAGTGGCATGAATTCACTAGCTGGTCTTGGCTTTCCCCTTATAAATTTGTTTGAGAAAATAAACCTGTGATTCTAACAGATTCAGTGCTAATACTAACCAGGAGCTTGCTCCCTTGACACTCCATTTTCTTTTTGCTGAGGTGAGTAACAACCAACACTGTATTACGAATTCTCAAAGCACTTTAAGTCAGAGATTATTTCCTCTCAGGGATTTTCATGAAATACTTTTGGGACCAATGTTTTCACCGTTAATTTTAACCAGGGCTGAATCAAAGGTGGCTTATAGTTTTATTTCATGACAGAATAAATGTACCACAAAATGTAATCATTCCCTTTTGACTAACATTTAGGTGTCTTACAATTGTTGCTTTACTAAACAATGCTGGAATAAACATTCTTCTACGTAGATGTTTGTGGACAGGAGCAAATATTTCATTATGGTACATTCCCAGATAGGGAATTCTGGGTCAAAGGGTGAGATCTTTTAAATCTTGATAGCTGTAATCAAACTGTCCTCTTTAAAGAATGGACCAGTTTATACTTCTCACCAACAATATATCCTCACCAACGCTGGCTGCTATAAATCTTCTTAATTTTTGCCAATTTTAATGAGTGAAAATGAACCACATTGTTAGTTTTCACATTTCTTATCACTAGATATGCTGAGCACTTTACAAATGTATACTGGGTATTTTCATTTCTTTTACAAACAGCCTATACACATTTGTGAGATGGATTTTCCCTGTTGTCAAAAAGCTGAAGTCAGACATCTTGTTCAGTAATGGTGCTTTACCTTCCAGAATACAGTATGATTACTCTGCTGCCCAACAATTGTAAACAATTCCTTAAATGTATAACAAAAAAATAAAATAAAAATAAAAATTTAAAAATAAAGAAAACAAATGAAAAAAATCCCTTAAATGTCAGCATTAAGAGGAATATTTGTCTAAGCTCTTCCTGCAAAGTGATACGACCTCTGAGTATAAAAGTACAATGGCCCAGCACAAAACTAATTTTCTCTGATCTGGCAAGACCCGCCCTTATAAGATAGTCACTGGCAGCAGCACAGCCCTTCCCTGTTGTGGAGTCTGAGACACAAAGAAAACTCCATGGAGAGGACACATCTGCTCCTTCTTGTGGGACTTCACTGACATTAACGCCCATCTTTGCTCAAATCAAATCATTGGCATTCCGTGTGCTCATGAGTCTACATGAGTTCTCTTCCTGCTAGTTGCTAGCCCACCTGAAGTGATGCAATATATATTGTCCCATTTCTACTTTATTTTTTTAATCTTACCGATTTATACCAGGAATATTAATCTTGCACATTTCATGTAAGTTTTAAGTATTTTCTCTCAATCTGTCATCTTTTAAATCTGTATTACCTTTGCCTGTAAATTTTGAACTTTTTGTGTGTCAGATCTGTCAACGTTTCCTTTATGGCTTTTGGGTTTCTCTTTTCTTCCTCATGCAAATTATTAAAATAATCTCCGTTTTCTTTGTTCATAATTTTGCTTCAATAAAATAAAATCTTAAGTAAGATTTTAAGTGAAAGATCTTTTATCTCCAAATGGCTAGCAATTTGGACTAAAAAATAGTCTGTCCTTTTCCTCACTGACATAAATGCTGCCTACAGCATGTATTATTAAAATTTTATGTTTGTCAAGTTTGTTCCAATGATTGACCTATTTCTGCATCAGCACCACACTTATATTGCGGCTTTATATGTTCTAAAACCTATGTCGAGGGGAGGGTATAGCTCAGTGGTAGAGTGCATGCTTAACGTGCATGAGGTCCTGGGTTCAATCCCCAGTACCTCCATTAAAATAAATAAACAAACCTAATTACCTCCCACAAAATGAAAAAATTACTAAAAAATAAAAAAAAATTTAAAACAAAACATGTGTCAACTCTCCCATCACAATTCTTCCTCAAAATATTCTTGTGAATCACTCTTCCAAGTCTTTAATACCAGCTGGACAAGTTCTTCAAAAAGTCTTACTGAAATTTTTATTCAGATTGCACTGAATTTATAGGGAACAAAGAACAGTCATCTGTGCAATACTGAGTATTTTCATCCAAGAATACTGCTTACTTTCTCAGCAGTTACATCTTTTTGTCCGTTAGCAAATGTTAGTTTTATTGATATATATCTTGCATAATCTTATTAAATGTATACCTGGATAGTTTATCCTCATTGCACTTTCTGGTGTGTGTGTGTAAACTAATTAGTAAAATTATTTGGTAAAATAATCAGTTTCGGGGTTGTATTTAGTTTCGGCATTGTATTTTCTAGGTAGACAATCTTATACCTTGTAAGTGACATTCTGTTGCTTCCATTCCCAATATTTCTATCTCATTTGCTAAGCCTCAGAGAACAATGCTGTAGAATTCAAGTGGCAGCTGATATTCTTGATTTGTTCCATACCTTAATGAGAACAGAGAAACCAAACAGTATGAATTCTGGTGCAATGCAATTGATGACTACTTCACAACCCTCTGAATTTCATCCTTATTAACCTCACAACCCTACATTTTACACAACTGGAACTTTTTACTGCACCTACAGCACTATTGAAGGATGTTACTGTGCTCCAATGTTTCATTAAAATCAATGATTCTGATACTTCTCTGCTAAGTACTTTACATCAAGTTAATAGTTTCCTTCTCTACAATACCTATGTTTTAAAAATACTTTGAATTGTATCAAATACATCTTCAAGGTATATCTTTTTCTTTTCACTTATAAGACATCCCTGCATATACAGTAATGCATTACTTTTAATATATAGTCAGACTTAATTTACTAATATTTTAGTATAGATATTATAACTTTAACTGTGAGAATTGTCTCTAGTGGTTTGTTTTTGTCTTGTTTTTGGCAGTTCTCTCTCCAGGTTTGGGCAACAAGGATATAATTTTGAACGATGAACTATGATGTCTCCTATATTCTGGAAAATTTTAAGTAACAGGAATTACTATTCTTCCAAATTTGGAAGAATGTGTATTGTGAGTTTTGTGGAAACTTCTGCAGAGGTTAATTTTTATTTTATTGTTTTATTTATTTAATGGAGGTGCTGGGGAATTGAACCCAGGACCTCGAGCAGAGGTAATTTTTAAATAGCCTTTTCAGTTTCTTGATTATCAATATTATAAGGATATCTGCTTCGTCTCTGGTAATTTAAACATTTTCACTGTATTTCTAGAAAAGAACCCATTTCACTGGGAGCTTTACTATATTAAGTTTTTCTAGGAATGGAATTTCAGAAGTTTAATGCGAGTGCAGCTATTTGCACTCTTACTAGTCCTTTTTCCTCTGCAAAAACCAAAGACACACACCATCTTTGGAGATTACATACAAAGAGTGAAATAGTGAAGAGAGCTGTCTAGATCAGCCTGGAAGTCACCTGGATGTCGTCACATGCCCTCCATTTCCGTGAGACTAACTTTACAACTTATTAGAGTTGTACATAGTATTCGTTTCCAAAAAGTGTAACTGGTTGTATGGAAAACAGACTGCAGTGGGGCAACCGTGGAAGTGAGGAGGTACAGGGCCATTCTAGGTGAGAGGCAGCTTCAACTAGGGCAGTAGCAGTGGAGATGGTGAGAACTGGTCCAGTTCTGAAAATCTCTTAACAGGAGAGCCAAGAGGATTTACATATACAATGTACTTTCATCAGTAACATCACATTACAGGCAGATTCTCAACCAGGTACATCTTTTGCTGAGAATCACTATACTGACCTCAAGTTCTATGAAAATCAGGCTCACTGTTTTCATATTTGTGTATTCCCATGTACACTAAGCACAGTGCTTTGCAAATTTGTCAAAATTCATGCGGATGTCTGAAATAGAAAACAGACTTCTGGTTTCAGTTCTGACATGAGATTAACTAAAATAAATAAGTCAACTATTGCAAAGTTTTGAGTCTTATGTTACTCCAGAATTTTTGGTACAAAACACATGGGGACATGTTAGATATAAAAATTAATGTTTGGATTAGAACCTTGCTTCATTCAAGTGTGTTCCTCATGCTATAACACAACCCTTCAAAATCAAGCAAGTAAGTAACATTAACATGCTTCCTCAAAACTTATAAACTTAAGTAACAACTCAGAGCCGCTCCTACTAAACTTCTACAAGGCAGCAGGTTCAATGCCCCAAAGAGCACAGTATTACAACTGTGGCATCAAGTCCCACATTAAATGCAAATTTAAGAAGAGCAAACCAGAGGGTATTATTGGACTACCAAAACTCAGTAAGATTCTGTGTTATTTGATACACCTACTTCTCAACTCTAAATTTGCTTCTCAACACAGAAGAGTTTTTTTTTTTTTAATTATGCCTGAGCTCCACTCAAAACCAATGAAATCAAAATCTCTGTGGAGCATCTATCTTTTTTTAAGATTCTCCAACAATTCTAATGTCAGTCAGAGTTATGAACCATTGCTTTAACAGAATCTTATGAAATAAAAAAAAAAAAACTTAAAAGCATGGCACGCAGGAACATGGAGAATAAGTTAAAAACCAAAGGGCTCATCCTTTGCTTTCTAACATCTTTTACCCTTTGAAAGTTCCAAAGATTACTAACATTAGAATCTACATCATAACTGTGTCAATTAAGCAGTTAAAAAAAAAAAAACACAAAACAAGGCCTGGAAAGATCTCTGTTACTTATCTAAAATCATCTGGTGTTAACAGTATTTTCCAATGGGGGAAAACTGTCAGGTTTCAGACGTAAAGCAATGCAGAAACAATCACAGGGCATCACAGGGAGAGGGCGACAACTTCAGGCTCTAGTTTCCTGTGTCCAGGCCAGGAAAAGAGGA
Source organism: Camelus ferus (assembly GCF_009834535.1). NCBI lineage: Eukaryota > Metazoa > Chordata > Mammalia > Artiodactyla > Camelidae > Camelus > Camelus ferus. The sequence continues at coordinate 22,846,481 of NC_045732.1, forward strand.
AGGGGAGAGAGAGGTGTGTCAATGGGAACGAGCACTCGTGCCCTGAAGGATAATTTTATTTGAACTTATTAATTTCTTTTTCACTCAAAATTGCAAAGACAAAGCAGCATAAAATATGGGGCAAAGGAAATTGGTCTTTCAGAATCTGTCTTCAAGATTTTACTGATATAATAATCCTTCAGCCCTAGAGCTACTCAAAGATGAATTATGAAAATGATGAAGAAAAACTTTATTTCAAACAGGTTCAGTGGTATGTGTACTACAGCAAAGGTGGGCTGTAGCAAAGTTTCATTTTAAACCTGCACTGATATATAAATTAGACATTATTTGGGAGTGATTAATTTCTGGTAAAATGTAGACTCAATCCAACATTATGCCAATTTTTACATTTATTGTAGACCCCATTTATTTTAGTACTAGAGGTTAAATTTTCATCACCGAAAAATGAGAATAACCTTACAGCTACTACTAAGGTAATAAGCTGTGAAATTAACTCCTCACTATTGCTTTGAAAATATACCCCTAGGTTGTTAAGAGAAATTCCAACTTCATCCAAATGTATTATTTAATTCTTCAGTCATCATCTACTGTTGGCTTGATTGTCACTCCTCTTCTTATTTGACCCCAACCAATCAAACTGCAAAATGAAAATAAAAGAAATCATGAATTTTACATCCATTTCATTATCATTACCACATAATCATATGATATAACTAGTTTTACTTGCCTATCTGCTAAATCTGAGTATTTTCAAAACCCACTCCTCCAAAAAGAAAGCTCACACTATCTTCTTACATGCAGAGATGGGCTCTAGCTCGAATGAATGACAGGAAACGCAAACAAAAAGTTGCTACTATAAATATGTTCGTCTTCACTCTATGAAAATATACCTATCTGTTCAGAACCACCAATGAAGAACCTTTCAGTCTGCCTAAGAAACCATGCTGATACACAAACCATCTCAATCTGATTTTTTAAAAATTTCATTCTCTTTTTCTCCTTGAAAGATAAAAAATTTTTAACCATTCAGAGCACCTCAACAAATCACAATGGACTTATCATGACCTTAGCTGGTAAAGGAAATTAAGAGAAGCATTAGAGGACTAGGTAGTCTATAAACAGATTACTCTCAACAGCAGACTTCTGCTCCCTCTTTCCAAGTCTACTCTGATCAATGACCAGGCTTTTTGAGGTCATTTAACCAGCTGAGGATTGTTCACCATTTTCTAATCACTATAGTCAAGCTCAATTCACACAAAAATCATCAGTGGATGCCAAATCCGGGAGGTGGGATTTGATGAGGAGCAGGCTATTTGCAGAGGCTCCCCGCAAGAGTGCTTATTAGTTTCAAGGGTAAAAAGATTAACTGTATCATGGAGAAACTGGCTACCACCTTGACTGCATGGTCAAAATTAACCTCAGTAAGGAGAAGCAGTCAGATATGTCTCTGGATGTGATTCCCTGAGGACGCATCACCACCTACATGAAAAAGTATTCTAGCCAAGAAAACATGGCCTGAATCTAAACTTAGGAAATATCAGATAAACCCAAACTGAGGAACAGTCTAGAAAGTAACTAGCTTCTATTCTTCAAAACTGTCAATGACAAGAAACAAAGAAAGGATGAAGAAGTTCCAGATTAGAGATCAAAGAGATGTGAAAACTAAATGCAATGCATGATCCTAGATAGGAGGGACATTATTGGGACAAGTGATAAAATTGGAACATGGACTGTAGATTTCTGTATTTTATCACTGTTAAACTTCTTGAAGTGGTTCTGTAAGAGAATATTCTTGTTTTTAGGAAATATACACTTAACTATTAACAGAGCAAGGGGCAACCTGCTTCTCAAATGGTGAGAAAAAAGTACACAAACTGTCACATATAAGAATAAATTGTGTATCTAAGAAAAGGGAATGCAGTAGTTTTATGTGCAATTCTGGCAACTTTCCTGTTAAGTCTGAAATTATTTCCAAATAATATGTTTTAAAAAAGCCAAAGACAAGGGAAATACTGAACCTAAATTCACTGGTTTTTACACAGGCTGTGCCTATCACAAATCAGGGCTAGAAATGCAGATTTCAAAGTCATCCAAACGAACAGGTGAGAGTTAAAGGCAAAGTAACTGTGGTGTTCAAGGTAAAGTGTGTGTGTGTGCATATATACCACCAAAAACTTAAGAAAACTGATTGTGTGGGGGTTTTGTTTTTTGGGGTTTTTTTTGTTTTTACAGTAACAAAAGGCTAATAAACTTACCGCCAGTGTTTCTCAACTCTTCGGCTAAGGGCAATTTTTTCTCCTACTTCTGTGCACACAGGATTAGTCAAAACAATTTTGCCCAAATCAGCCTTGACAGCACTAACTCTTCCTCCTGTTGACAGGGATCCTATGTTCACCATAAGCACTTCATTCTTAGACAGCTTTTGCACCTAGGGAAATAAATTTGGGAAAAATAAAGCCCCAAATCAAGAAAATGCTCTCCAAAAATGACCGCTTATTTTCCTACAACCTTGCCAACAACGGATGTCAGCAATTTTCCATCTCTGCCCACCTAATCTCACTAAGACTTTAAAAAAAAATCAGATGGATAATAGGAATTATCAGGGCACTGTCATATGTGACATACTGTTTCCTGTTTTGTTTTACTCTAAACTGACTGCAACATAGAAGTTTTCAATTTTCAGGAAGTCAAATTTATCCACCTTTTCTTTTTTCTTAATTCCTGAAAAGAATGAACCTCAAAACTGGTCTTAACATCACTGTCACTTTTTTTAAGAACAGGAATTACAGAAAGCACTTACCTTTGCTGCTTTCTTGTCTCCTTCAGTGCGCACACCTAGAAGCCGTCTAAGCAGGAAATAGGAAATTTCCAATTCTGTGAAGATCTCAGGTAAAGCTCCAACCGCACCAAGTACCTGCCCCACCATTCTGTCAGCCCGGCACAAAGTGGGGTCAATTTTTGTTCCAACTCCTGATATAAAATAAGATATATACAGTCTTAACTTTTTACTTCCCATAAAGCTATTTACCAAAAAAAAAAAAAAAAAAAAAGTCAAACAAGTACAGCATACACATATACAATTTAATATATTTTCGTACTCATGTAATAGCTACATAGATGTGACCAAAATACCTTTATCTGAAGAAACAGAATTATAAACTGACAGGTTAGTTAGGCATTTAAGAACAGAAAGATTCTCTAGATTTAAATTCTAAACAAAGGACAGAGATAACAGTCTAACTCAAAAAATGAGTCTGAATATCCTTAATGAAGGCTGAAGAGATACAAAATTCATGAGTAGTGTGCAGAATATTTGCCTGCCATTTCTCCCCTGGAAGGCTGATCAAACAGATGGCTTAAAGACTTTATTGATTCCTAGGATCCACTTCAAAGTATTTCAGCTGTATGTCTTTCAAGGAGAAGATAGAAGATATAAAGGTGAGGCAAGAATGGTAGAGTACTGATAACTGTTAAAACTGGGTGGTGGCTACATGACCACACACTACACTACATTACACCAGTCTCTCTACTTTGATGTTTGAAAAGTTCCGTAAGTTAAGTGTTTAAAAAGTTTCCAAGGAGGAGGGCATAGCTCAGTACGCACAAGGTCATGGATGGGTTCAATCACTAGCACCTCTATTAAAAAAATGAATAAATATCCCCCCCCAAAAACCAAAACATAAAGTTTCTAGAGGTTCCTTGTTTACCAAAAAAAAAAAAAAAAAAAAAAAAGGATAAAATTATATACAGTAAACTCTTACAGGATACAACAGAAAAATTATACCAGAGAACACCAGAGAACAAAAAGACAAACTCCTTCTTCACCAAACATTTACTTCTTTAATCCAAAGTTACAGCACCTCTGACTAATAGTCACTGTATCTTGCCTTTTTCTGGGTATCTGGTAATACACTAAATTGTATGAGACCAGAAAATCTATAAATTATCTCAGTAGTTCCTATATAATAGAAATTATCTTCTTTTATTCCCACCTCAGTGTAACTATGGTCTGATATGATTCAAATGGCATTTGTGGGTAACTTTCCACTTGTAAAACACACCTAAAAAACCACCACTCGCTACCCCAAAAACCATGTAGGTAAAAAAAAAAAGGAAAAAAGAAAAAAAAGAAAGTATAGTTAGGTATTTTAAGTGTTAGGTCATGAAACTTACTGTTACTGCTAGCCAGGGGCTACTTTATATAATTAAACCAAAATGTATTCTTCTTTAGGCTTAAAAATAATTTTTATAAACACATGAAACCATCTTATGCCCTAAAATCAACAGCTTAACCACATGTATGTCCCCCTACCTTGTTCAATTATTAAACCCAATTAAAAACCTATAATAAATTCTTAAGGGCAATCCATTTCCTATGCAAATACCATAAATATCCACAGATTAAACCCATAGAAATGAGAGGAAAATCCTTACCAATAAGCCCTCCTGGAGCAGCATACTGAAGATCATTATGCTCTGCGAAAAGCGACACAATTTTGGAAAAGATTGGTTTACACATGAGTTTTCCTTCACTATCTTTGGAAACAATACCAGGTCTGACCTCTATCTCCTGGCCCACCTATAAAAATATAAATAATTAATTAGAATCATTGTTGGACAACACAATTTTCATTACATATAAAAAGTTCTAATAGGAAGACCATAAAACTGAAAAGGCAGCTCTTTCCCTATTTCTAAGATGACTATTTAAAAAACAAGATATGGAAGAGAGCTTCAAAACCAGAACCATCCAACTGTTTCTAACTACCTATCACCATATAAAATGTGCTCCGTATTCACAGGAGCCTATACTCATAGAAGCCTATAAAGTTAGGGGTCAAACACATTCAAAAGACATCATAGTAAACAAAGAAATCTCTATCAAGTACTAGACACCATGAAAAAAAAATTATTTTCCAATTTGGAGTGTCCATACTATTTTCCTGATTAAGACAAGGGAAAACAAAAACAAAACCACAACAACCAAAATCCAGTTTACCTTTAATACTCCTTTTAGAATACTACCACCAGCCACGCCCCCCTTAAGGTCATCAACTTCACAGCCAGGCTTGTTGACATCAAAAGACCTAATGACTGAAAGAAAACAAAACAAATTAAAGTCAATTCTATTCACTTTAGTTTCAGAAAAAATATGATTTTGTAAGTTAACTTTTCTAAAATAGTAGACACATAAGATTTATATCACAGGGGTGACTTTGTGACAAAATCTCATAGTACTATTCCAACTAAATTTACTGCAGCCTTAATTATAATGGAAAAAGTGGAAATCACTTAAAAGTTCATTGATAGGAAGCATATTATGGTACATCCATGGTAAGGAGTATCATGCCCCTGTTAAAATAGAATTTTAGAGCCATATGTAATGAATAACATAGAAGGATAACTCACATACTGCTAAAAGAAAAAACTAATTATGCATAGTATGATTTCACTTCCACAAACAAAACAAGAAACGTACATGTTTATACATGATGACATGAGCAAAGAGAAAGGTGCAGGAATAACAGACACCAATTGTTAACTCTGGTTACTTCAGGGCTACGGGGTGAGGAAGACTGGACTTTTTCCTTTGTGTACCTCTATGTTATATGACTTCTGCAACAAAAATTTAGTTTTAAAACTTCAAAAAACTCTAGGACAATGTGACCTGCACTGAGGTTCTGAGAGCAGTGACCCTTAACAAGGGGTATGTATCACCAATCACCTAAGAGAACACTTCCCACGACACACAGTGGGTCCTGGGTGAAGACTCAGAGGGGCTCAAATGTCTGTTTTGAAAAGGCTCCTACATCTATGTAGAAATCATGAGCTTAGATGATCAAATTATACCAGTATTGGTACTAGGAACTAAAACAAGCGAAAGGGATGAAAATCTTCATTAATGGTACAATGAAATCACTTGTATGGAAGTTCTAATATACTGTTCCTAAGACATAATTCCATAGAATTTTTTTTCTTCTGTCAAGTCCAGAATATTCTTTTTTTTTTTTTTAATTGGAGTATAGTCAGTTTACAGTGCTGTATCAATTTCTGGTGTACAGCATACTATTTCAGTCATACATATACATACATATATTTGTTTTCAGATTCTTTCTCACTATAGGTTACTACAAGATATTGACTATAGCTCCCTGTGCTATGCAGAAGAAACTTGCTGTTTATCTATAGTTGTATTTCTCCTTCTTGATCACATAACATACCATATACCAAGCACAAAAAGGTCAAAAGTTCCTTCTGTACTCAGGACTCTGCCTCTTATCCAGTAATGCAATCTAGCATTGCCAAAATAATCTAAGAATTAATTGATTTCAAAAAAAATCTTATGAAGATTATAATTTCTCACCTCTGCAGAAAGAGGAAATATTAATAAACATCCTTAAAGGGGAATTACCAATATGGAAAAAGGTCAGACCAATCCTATCACTTACCAATAAGTCGGGGTTCTGAAGTAAAGTCTCTTGGGGGTACTGGAATTTTCTTTACTATGTACTCACAGACAACTTCAATATTGTATTTTAGCTGAGCAGAAATTGGAATAATAGGAGCTCCTTCTGCTACGGTACCTATACGACAAAATTCAGAAAGATCAAAATTCTTCAGTTTTACAGAACCTGTTATTTACATTACAGGAAATAGTTACGATTACTACAAGAGACGCCTAAACATCCCCACAGATGCCACCAGCAGGTAGAAAGTAATTATTCTTTTTAGAAAGGCGTCAGTATTCTACGTTTGCTTTTACTCCTGAAAATGACTACTACTGCCTTTAAGGAAAACAAATGTCAAAATACATTAACAGATTTATTTAATATACCAATAATAATAAAACTGTTACATAAAATACCAACACTCCTGGGAAAGAGCACTTTACTAGTTGAAAGATTTCTAATAACATGTAATTAACACCCCAATAAATGTCAAGATAAAATTATAGACTCTTTGCTAATCAAAGACAGCTGGCACATATAATATTTGCTCCTTATTAATTATATGTCAAATAGGCTGGTCAAAGAAATGGACCAAACATAATTAGATTTTAATCAAAGTGACATTTTGTTGTTGTTATGCTAGAACTGGGTTCACAGGAAGTCAACCTTTCTAACAAGAAAAACACGGCTAACAGAGGATCAAATGTCAACAATAAGGGAAGACACTATACCGCTAGAGAAAGCAATACTAAAAGATTAAATAAACCATTGTCAGTTCCAATTCTCAAAGCAGCTACTCAGTAAGAATAGAATTAAGACTTGACTTTTTTTTTTTAAATGCCTTTGTTTATTTTACTATCACCAAGGAGGATTTTTATTAGACATTATGGCTTCTTACCTTGTACAAATGCAAGGATCTGGTCATACTGTTCTTTAGCCTGGCTTTCTTTTACCAAATCAATTTTATTTTGTAGAATCAAAATATGCTTCAGTTTCATGATTTCTATAGCAGCCAGGTGTTCAGAAGTCTGAGGTTGAGGACAAGACTCATTACCAGCTAGATGATGAAGAATAAAAAAGAAGCATGAGATAGCCAGAAGTATTTGCCAGGATAGGCAAATCCATAAGAGACAGACAAGAGATCAGTGGGTGCCACAGGCTGAGGGGAAAGAGGATTAGAGTGACTGCCTAATAGGTTCAGGGTTTCCTTTTGAGGTGAAGAAAATGTTCTGGAACTAGATAGCGGTGATGCTTGCACAACATTGTGAATGTACTCATTGCCACGAAATTGTACACTTTAAATGGTTAAGATGGTAAATTTTATGTTATGTGTATTTTACTACCAAATATATATATATATATATCTCTACATGGCTGACATCTAATAAAGGAAACGCTTGAATGCCCTAGCCCTATTCAAGGCAGAAGTCCTGGATCATTGTCAAGCATCCATCTTTTGCCCCTGCCTCATCCCGCATTCATTTGCCTGCATTCACTGGAGCATCCCAATCATTTGGCTCCCATTCCTGGTCCTAACCAAGAAGCTTGGAATCAACAAGTTTGGCATTTCAAGGTCTGTCCTCAGCTTTTCCTCAGATATAAGGTATGGCTGGCTCTATCCAGTCTTAGAGATGTTCTGGCCCAGTCAAGCTCCTGAGAGGCAGAGTAACTAAGAGGGGAAGACACTTAATACATAATACAGTCCATGAATTTCAACTACTAACAGAGGTTACTCCCTAACAAGAGGAGGGAAGAACACTAAAAATAACAGTTTACATTATAAAGAAATAGGCATGTTCTGTTGGGGACTCGAACAATCATCCTCCCTAAGGGTGATGTTTCAGGTGTCCTGTACTATATCCTCTTGGCATACTTTAAAAAAATTACATAGCATAGCAACAAGATCTCTCAGCAGTTCACATAAGGGAAGTAACACAACCCTAGCCTTGAAAATCCCAATTCAGGTCTAGACTTCAGCACTTATTAAGATTTGCATCTAAATAAAACCATCATACACCAATGTTGCAGTAGACAGCTCAAAGACACATAACACAAAAAACATACATGTACTTTTACATGTAAATATAAAACTAAAAGGCACTGCCGACCTTTTCAGATATATACCACCATAAGAATTCTCACAGACATCAGGCCTAGGTCTATTTTGCTTAATATTTTGTGATAGCTGGTAGGCAAGGATGTCATCTTGGATGACACGTTAGTTACCATTCGTCACATTTAGGTACTAGATATGGCCCTTAAAGGCCTTAGTTCCCCTTTAAATATTCCATCTTGGACTTGACACAGAATGATTTGCCCAAACTAATTCTGACATATTTACCTATTAGCAGAAGAGCTGCATCCATCACTGCAGCACCGTTCAGCATAGTAGCCATCAAAATATCGTGGCCCGGACAGTCAACAAAGGAAACATGTCTAATAATTGAGAAATAACAATCAGTCCTAAGGTCAATCAATACTTCAATATGCAAGTTACAGATTTCATAAAATTAAATCTCTTTAAACACAGAATATGAATATTACATAAGAGTATGGAAATAATTCTTATTGCTATAAAGTCAAGTAGTTACAGGACTTGGTGCTTCTAGATCTCAGAAATAAGATTACCTATTAGCTCAATTCAAAACTAAATGAACAAACTCATAGAAAGAGACCAAATTTGTCATTACCAAATCTGTGGTCACCTGAGGTGGGGAGAGGGGGAACTGGATGAAAGCAGTCAAAAGGTACAATCATTCAGTTATAAGGTAAATAAATACTAGGGGTATAATGTACAATATGATAAATATAATTAACACTGTTGTATGTTATACAGGAAAATTGTTGACAGTAAATTCTAAGAGTTCTCATGATGAGGAAAAAAATTTTTTTTCTATTTTTTTAAGTTTGTATCTATAGGAGATGATGTTCACGAAACTTATTTCAATAATCATTTCATGATGTATGTAAGTCAAATCATTATGTTGTATACCTTAAACTTATACAGTGCTATATGTCAATTATCTCTCAATAAAACTGGAAGAAAAAATGAAATATGAAAAGAACAGCAGCAAAAAAGATTACCTACTGGCCGAGTAAAATCACTGCAGATCATTACAAAGCAAATGAAATCTATGTGTAGAAAGAGACAGAAATCCCCAAATCTAATCAAAATAAATACAGTAAAAAGTGTATATTGGGAATGTTACTGATTTGAAAGCTAAAACAGTGTTAATAGAATGGGCACTGCCACGTGAAAAAATAAATTGCCAAAAATTTCTCTAGCATCTTGAAAAGTTGGAATTGCCAATCTGAAGTGGAAATAGCAGCAGTTTTAACAAAACTATGTATGCTACTCATTCAGAATCATTATGTTTAATAACTGAATGCTCACACTGTCATATTCTAAAATAGGGGTCAGCAAACTGGCCCACTGCCACACCCACTCGTGCACATCACTTCTGCTTTCATAAGGCAAGAGCAGAAATGAGCAGTTGCAAAAGAGAACTTACGGCCTGCAAAGCTGAAAATATTTACTATCAGGCCCTTCACAGAAAAAATTTGCTGATTCCTGATAAGGGCCACAACAAGGGTGAGGCAAATGAGGCACTCACCCCAGGTGCAAAATTTAAGGGGGTGCCAAAAAACCTAATCAACAAGACAAATAATATTTCAATATTTTTAAAAATCAAAATTCATGCCAAAAATTCCACAATGAACAAAATATCAAAAATGTAAATGAAAACAAGATCAGCAATGATGCCATGCAAAAACAAAACTAGAAAACCAGTGATAAAGAGAAAAAAAACAGTAATTTGAGCCTGTCTTTATTTTTAAAAATGATATTCTGGTATGATTTCTTTGCATTAATTTCAAAAAACACTGCATTGAAATACTACTTATCTTGATTACTGAAGGCCTTTTTTTTTTTTTTTTAAAGCTTTCTCTTTCCTCTTAAATTCTGGGCCTCATTCATCTCTCCCTAGTCTCAGCTCTGCCCTTGATCTAGAATTTTCTTGTGGAACATCCCCAACCCCCATAAACATCACTAGGTGAACGTCAGTATCCTCTGATAAAAAATAAAGATACGCAATCATATTCAGAAAACAGATGGGTAACAAGCCCCATGTATTTAAGAGAGGTGATTAAGAATAGCTTTGTTTCTCTATCTAAGAAGTAGAAACAACACTGTTTAAAAGAAATTTAGGAAGCCTGGCAAAAAGAATCCCTTAAGTCCAATGATCTGTTTCCTTCCATTTCATTCTACGTATGTGATACCTTTCCTTTGGAGAACTTTTCATGTAAGTATCTTAACATAGGTTTAAAAACTTCATTATGGACAATGAAGACAAAATAATGAAAAAATAAAGCCATTCAACAATTAGGTTCATTGTTTATTATCTCAATTAAATATTTCAAAAAGCACAAATCACAAGACAACAAAATGTGAAGTGCAGTGTTTTTAGCATGAAAGAAGTCACCTGACTAATTTGAAGTTCCCTTTGGTTCCTGGAATGTCTGTAGGAAATTCATCAGGTGTACTACTTCCACAGGATCTGTAACATTCTGGCCGAGGACAACTTGGGTCATCAAGTTTATAAATCTAAAAGTTTCAATGAAAAAAAGATATGGATTTGTTATCTGCACATTCAACAACTAAAGTTAATTTCTAATTTCACTGTACACAGCTCACCTTAGCATTAGCATAGCCAAGTTTGATTGTAATATTTCTTTCTAGTTCATTTTTGAACCTGACAGTGTGAACTCCAGAAATAGCTTTAACAACCGTAGATTTCCCATGAGCTACGTGACCAATTGTACCTATAGACAAAGTACAAAAAATTAATTCACGTGCATTCAGTTACACCACATATTTTTTCATTTTCAGAGTAGAAAACCCAAAGTCACAACTCATTGTAAACATCAACGTAAAACCAACGATGACTTCAATTTTTCCTCCTACACATCCTTTCTACAAAAGATTTATTTTGATAGAGGACTGAAAAGGACTTTCCATGGAGCTGACAACCTTGTTTAAAAACTATACTCAGCATAATACAAGCTATCCATCTTATGTTTTTAATCACAGAAAAGAGAGCCTTCACATAAAATAAACACGTGATAAAAAGTACTTGAAATCTTGTTATCAGGAAACTTTCCAGCATTTCCAGAGTGAAGTAAATAGGTATAAGCAGCCCTGACACAACAAAAAGGAATCCATGAAAACAAGAGAACCCAGGTTTAATTACAGTAATGCTGTCAAGGGTAGCATGTATCTTATAACTTTTTAACAGCCTCATGGTAAAGCCTTACTTTTAACTAGGTTTTACTGTGTTGTTTGTACAGACTCAAATACCCCAAATTTAAATTCAGTCAACATAACTTCTCCTCTAAAGTTCTAGGTACCAATTAAAAAAAAAAACCTCTACTTAATAATAGCTTATATATCAAACAAAACTTTCACACAAACTCTGCCCTTGCAATAATCCTGTGTGGCAAGTACAGTCGCACTTCCCCCATCTTTATTTTTTTAAGTTATTTTATTTTATTGTTTATGGGGGAGGTAATTAGGTTTTTAAAAAAGTTATTTATTTTTGATGGAGGTACTGGTTATTGAACCCAGGACCTTATACATAATAGGAACACACTCTACCACTGAGCTATACCCCACCCCATCTTCAAACTGCTACATGAGTACATATCATTTTATGTTATTGAACTTTTCAGATGTCTGTATCTTTTCTTTTCATCTGGTCTGTAAACTAGGCAACGTAACGTGCAACATGGGTTCCCCAAATATCTAGCAGGTATTTTGTTCACAAGAGCTTAATATCTATTTCTTGAATATCTGCATCCTCATATGATTAAGGTAATCACACAAAGGTTAAAATTACTTGCTGGAGAGCAATCAAGTCAAGGTCTCTTAAGTTATTCTTATCTTACCTATGTTAATTGTGGCTTGTCTGCTGATAACTTCATGCGAAAGTGGCGTCAACTTGGTAACATCCTGCAATCAAATATTTTATTTTTATTTTGTTTTATACTTAAAATTTTTGAAATATGTTTTATGTTAGTCCCAGGTGTACCGCAAAGTGATTCAATTATTATATACATACATTCTTTTACAGACTCTATTTTATTATAAATCACTGTACATAAGACGAATCACAACTGTGACTACATTTACTCTCTTCTACTTCTAAAGCGCTTTTCCTATACAAGCAATCTTGGACTCTGATGACTGGGAAGCTCTAAAAGTCCTTCATCGTTACACAAGACTACACCTCCACTCACTATGGGAGACACGGAGGCTGGAGGTCCCCCAGTCTTGAGAGCATTAGCACTGAGGAGAGTGTAGACATTCACTTCCCAGACCTTGAAAAGTGAAAAACCTTTATGACATTTAACACTGTGACATTCTGGCCGAATCATTCAGGAAGCTCGAGGTCCCACGATTTCACATCCCCACACCCAGCTCGCAGACTGGCAGAGGCGCGTGGGGCGGCGCGAGCGCAGTTTAGGGCGCCCGGCTTCAGGGCTCCCTACCCCATGCTCCCGACAGCCCGGCATCGCCTCATCTCAAAGCCTCCATGGAGACCCGGCAATCCTCACTCCTGAACTCACTCAGCATCCTCCCAGAACGATGCCTTACCAAAGTGGCGAGATCTTGCCGAGAAAGGTGCGGCTGCCCTAAAGTCACACCAGCCTCACCCCCCGCCATCTTGCCCGGAGAGGAAGGAAGTCGCCCCGGCAGCTGCCTGACCGTACGCAGGCCCCCTTGTGCCAGGCGGGGCAGCGGAGGCGGGAGGGCCGGCTAGGGCCCAGCCCTGGGAAAGGAGGATGCCCGGTGCAGCAGAGGCTTCACTGCTTGGACTTTTCTTCCCATGGATTTGTATAGTACCTGCTGGCAGGCTGACTAGAAAATACAAGGCCAAGTTTCAGGATCTATTCGTGGCAGACGTGTTGGATATTTGTACAGGCAACGCTGAAGGCAGCCCCAAAAAAGGCCCCTTCCTAGGCGGGTGATGCAACCGATGCGCGCGCTGGCGGGGGGTGTAGCTATTTCCGTTTCCCGAGGGGATGGCCGAGTTTCCACGGGCCTGGGAATCTCATCTGGGGTGTGAGGCTAGACGTTGGGAATATCCTTCTTTACCGATTTCCATAATTTAGTAAGGCGAGATCGGCTCCGGATCTGGCCAGCCTGTGACGGTGCTCTTGGCCGGGAGGTGGTCTCGCACTGAGCTGGCGGGCGGCGGGGAGGGCGCCCTCGCGCGGAGGTTCAGTGGTCCAGGGATGGCACAAGCAAAGTCTCTAACTTACTCTCGGAGAGAGGTTTCTAGAGCTAGGGAGGTGGTCCGTAGTATCGCTAATGGAGTTAGCATAGGATAGAAGCTAGGTGTCGTGGGAGCGCCCAAAGGGGTTTTTTTAAAAAGCTGATCCGAGAAAATCCACTCCTTCAGTGGAAAGATTACCAATAAATCAGTATTTTAAAACGTAAAGATTTTTGAGACTTTCTTAACCCCTTTTTCATCGTGTTAAAAAGAATTCCAGGAAGTTTCATTTTCCTCCAGGCATATCTACACTTTACACGTTTTTTATCATGAACATGTATTCATTTCTAGCCAGAAAGAAAAATTAGAGATGAATAAGAATTTAGGTTACCTGTGGTAATTGAATACTTAAGCAAGGTCAAAATTAATATATGTTTTCTATCACATACGTTTTAGGTGCAACAGTTTACCTAAAACAGGAAGTTACGGTTCAATAAATGCATTCACTGCTTAAGTGATGGTAGAAACTGTACAATATATTGTTTTTGGCATTATACCACCACCCAAATATAACTTATAAATGTATAAGTTCCTAAATTTAGAATTTATCTTACATTCTAAATAGGTATACCAGCCAATTCAGAAAACTCATTGCGGTAATAAAAATGTGTAATTAGGGGGGAGGGTATAGCTCAGTGGTAGAGTGCCTACTCAGCATGCCCAAAGTCCTGACTTGAATCCCCAGTACCTCCATCCCCCAACACACACAAAAAAAAAAGAAAAAAATTTTAATGGGGAATTAGTGGTGATGGTTACAGAACTGCAAATATATTTTAAAAAGTGAATTGTACTGCTTAAAAGGGTGAATCTTATGGTATGTGAATTACATCTCAATAAAAAATACAAAATTTGTTGACAATAACATATATAATATGCTTCACTGTCAGAAACTTTTATTGGAAGTAGGAATGTCACTAAAAATGATGCTATTAATAAGAACAGTAGTGTTAACATTGGCACTAGCTAAACGAGTATTAATTTTATTCAATCCTCACAACAATCTGATGAGGTATATACAGTTATTCCCATTTTACAGGTGAGGAAACCGAGTCCTAAAAAGATAACATGCTCACAATTTCACAGTTAATAAATAGCAAAGCTGGAATTCATAGACGATTACAAGTGTTCTTTTTTTAAAAAATCGGCTTTATTAAGATAAATTTGCATATCATAAAATTCACCTTTTACATATACAATTAAATGATTTTTAGTAAATTTACACAGTTATGCAACCATCGCCACAATCCAGATTTTGAACATTTCCATCACCCTCAGAGATCCCTCTTGTCATT
Organism: Camelus ferus; assembly: GCF_009834535.1. Taxonomy (NCBI): domain Eukaryota; kingdom Metazoa; phylum Chordata; class Mammalia; order Artiodactyla; family Camelidae; genus Camelus; species Camelus ferus. The sequence goes on from NC_045732.1 coordinate 22,861,553, forward strand.
TCCAGTTGCAGTCAACCCTGGTATCCATTTCTTGCCCTAGGCAACCACTAACGGTCTCTCTGTCTTTATAGATTTGCCTTTTATGTACATTTTATATAAATGGAATCATACAACATGTAGTCTTTTGCTTCTGGCTTCTCTCACTTAGTATAATGGTTCATCCATGTATATTTGAAGTTCATCCATGTTGTAGCGTCTACTAACAGTAGTTCATGCCTTTCTATTGCTGAATATAATTCCATTTTGTGAACAAACCACTTTTGTTGATCCATTCACCAGTTGATGGATATTGGGATTGTTTCCACTTTATGGCAGTTGTGAATAATACTGTATGAACATTTGTGTACAAGTTTTTATGAGAACATGTTTTCATTTATCTTGGTAAATATCTAGTTGTACAGTTGCTGAAATATACAACTGTATGGTAAATCTAAGTTTACATTTTGAGGAACAGCCACATTTTTCCCAAGTGGCTTCACCACCTTACATTCCCACCAGCAACCTATGAGGGCTCCAGTTTCTCCACACATTCACTCACAATTGATACTGTCTCTTCTTTTTATTATAGACATTCTAGTATCTGTGGTTTTAATTTGCATTTCTCTAATGACTAATGATGTTGAGCACCTTTTCGTGCACTTATTAGCCATTAATATCTCTTCTTTGGTAAAATATCTATTCAAACCCATTTTTTAAGTTTGAAAAGGGAGAAGTAAACATTTTTATTCATAGGTGATACATTTGTATATGTGGAAAGTGCAAAGGAATCTGTAAACAAAGTAGAAGAACTAGAACTAAAAGGTGACTTAACAAAATCACTAAACACAAAAATCCATTTTATTTCTATATTCTAGCCAAAGCGTTAGAAAATGAAATTAAAATGTCATTTATCAAATACTTGGGAACTAATTTAATACAAAGTATGCAAGTCCTCTAAAATAAAAAATTATAACATTAATAAAAGAAATTAGAGAGGACCCACATAAATGAAGGACATCTTGTGAATCTGAAGACTCCATGTGTTAAGAAGTCAGTTGTCCCAAATGGATCCATAAATTCAACACAATCCCAATCAAATTGTTACTGATCAGGGTTCTTGGACTCCTTATTCAATGGAAATTGATTAAAGGCCAGAAGAGAAATTTAGGCAAAGCTTTACTGGGACTTGTGCTGCAGCAGGAGGGCAAACCCATTTTTAATTTGGGTTGTTTATCTTATTGAGTTGCAAGAATTCTTTATATATTCTGGATATAAGTCTTCATCAGATACATGATTTGCAAAAGTCTTCTCCCAGTCTGTAGCTTGTCTTTTCATTTTCTTAATGATGTCTTTGAAGAACAAAAGTTTCTAAGTTGATGAAGTCCAATTTATTTCTTCTTTTATGGTAAGAACACTTTGCCTAACCCAAGGCCATGAAGGTTTACTCCTGTTTTCTTCTTAAAGGTTTATAGCTTCAGCTCTTACATCTCGGATCTGTGATTCATTTTGAGTTAATTTTTGTGTATAGCATGAGGTAAGGGTTTAACTCCGTATTTTTGCATGTGGATATCCAATTGTCCCAGCATTGTTTATTGAAAAATACTTTCCCTATTGAATTGCCTTGACAGCTTTGTCAAAAATAAAATTACTATAAAGTGACTATAAAAATGTCTATTTCTGGACTCTCAGTTCTGCTCCATTAATCTCTACGTCTAGCCGTAGGCCAGTACCGCATTGTCTTGATTTCTGTAGTTTTCTAGTACATTTTGAAATTGGAATGTGTAAGCCCTTTAACTATGTTCTTTTTCAAAACTGGTTTGGCTCTTCTAGAGCCTTTGCATTTCCACAGAAATTGCCGCATTGGCTTCTCAATCTGTACAAAACTACCCTGCCGGGTTTTTGATAGGGATTGTTTCAAATCCGGAGATAAATGTGAGGAGAATCACCACCTTCACAATATGGAGACTTTCGTTCCCGGGGTGGGTGGGGCCAGCCTGCCCCGCCTCGGCTTATCATTCCCACGCCCCTCCCAGTCGCGCTCCCTGGACAGCATCAGGCCACCAGCCGCCCTTTCCGCCAGGCCTGGGCCCCAGTCGTTCACGTGTACTCCCCCTGCCTCCACTTCAGCTCCTCCCGCCCCAAGCTGAGGCGCCCAGAACCGACTTACAAGTCCCCCTCTGCCCTGTATCGACAAAGACATTCTGTCCCGAGAGAGCTATGCCATCACTATTTTTTTTAAGAACTTAGTTTTAGGACCAATAAATAACCTCAGAGCCTTGATTCAATCCCGTCTCTATCCTGAACCACAGTCCCCAAACCCTAAAGCTGTGCTGCTGGCAACAGTCATTACTGGAGGCTTTTCTTCACTTCTTTCATCACCCAAACACCATATAGCAGCTCTTCATTGCTCCCACTCACCTCAACTCTGGCGCTCACACTTAGAATGTGTGTGTGTTTGCAGGCACATCTACTGAAATGCAGTACTGATGAATATGTGGCTTGTATCTTGAGGCTTCAAAAGTAGAGTGTTGCTTTTCACTGGGTCATAAAAAAAACATAAAAATGATGAAGTTTGGCAGAGGATTTGTTCTTTTAACTTTTTCATTTACAAGGGGGCATTGTCTACATTGTGTTTCAAAGTAAATACATTTCACTGAAATGATGACACCCGTCTCATCTCTGATTGATAGTGGGTGTTTAACAACTTACAGTACTTTTCTACCCAGAGGAGCACACCACACTCTTTGTTTTACTCTTATCTCACTGGTTACTCCTTCTCGGTCTCCTTGACAGTTTTCTATCTTCTCCCAGATGACTCCCTAATGTTGGAGTGCCCCAGAGCTCAGCCCTTCCTCTACCTACACTCAGTCCCTTGGTAATTTCACAAACACCTCATGAATATGTGGCTTGCTTGTTGAGGCTTCTGAAGCAGAGGGTTATTTTTCATTGGTTTGTAAGGAGCACAAAAATGATTCTTTTAAACTTTTGTTTTAATGTGTTCATTTTCAAGGGGGCACTGTCTACACTATACTTCAAGGTAAATATATTCAGTGTTAAAATGGCAACAACATTCACTGCAGCTTTTATTGACGGTGGATGTTCAGCAACTGACAGTACCTATCTCTCCAGCTTGTGGTATACCACACTCTAGTCTCCTAGCCCAGTGCCCTGGGTTTTCCTACCTTCGGCATGCCCAGGGCCCAGTCCTTGCACCTTCTCCTTCCTCCCCCATTCCCTTCAAACCTGCTCCTCTTGAAGCCAGCAAACGACAATTCCATCCTTCCTTGAAACCTCTCTTTCCTTTATCCCTACATCCCGGAAATCCTGGTGGCTCTCCCTTCAAGATTATTTGCAGAGTCTGGCCACTTCTGACCGTCTCCACTGTGGCCTCCATTCCACTCCATTGTTGGAATAGTCCATCTCTTTACCCATCTCCCTACTTCCACACTTGTCCGCCTAATTCTTTTTTTTTTTAATAGCCCATTTTATTTTTGCGTGTGTCATCTTTCCAATGCTTTTTTCCCCCTATTCAGTTTTATTGAGAGGTAACTGACATACAGCACTGTACAAGTTTAAGGTGTAAAGCATAATGACTTGACTTACAAATAATGTGAAACAGTCATCACAATAAGTCTAGTTAGCATCTAACATCTCATACAGATACAAAGAAATAAAAAAGAAAAAAATGGGTTTTTTTTCCCTGTGATGAGAACCTTTAGGATCTACTGTCTCAGCAGCTTTCAAATATACCATAGACCACTGTTAACTAGAGTTGTCATGTTGTATATTACATTATGCCCAAATTTTATTTTTTACACAGCAGCATGAGTGTTAATCATAATGCTCCTCTTCTCAAAACACTCCAATGGTTTCCGATTCCTCAAAGGCCAAAGAGCTTACAATGGCCTACAAGGCTTTACACAGTCTGGTTCCTCATTTTCTTCAAGTCAAGGCTAAAATGACTACTCAATCATCCAAGTTAAAATTGGAACACCTCTCCCCCTTGACACTCCTAATCTCTTTATCCTGCTCTATTATTTCCCATAGTACTAGTCTCATTCTAAGAGGCTGTATAATTTGCTTGTTTATTTTAATTGCCTGACTTATGTAGGGTAAAATAAGGCAAGGATTTTTATATGTTTTGCTCATTACTGGGAGATCCCCAGTGCTTAGACCAGGACTTGGCACACAGTAGGCACTCATTAATATTTATGGCATGAATAAGTGAACTAGCATAGTAGATTACAAGTGAACAATTTATGGAATTAAGTAGGAGTAAAAGATGCAACAGTGTGAATATCGTTTAATATGTTCATCAGTATAACATAATACAGTGGAAAGAGCACGGGTAAGAGGCAACATGGGAGGGGAGAAGCCCTACTGCCACGGTCTCAACTTGGCAGCATTCCTGATTTTTGCTTCTTTTCCCTCTCCCCTTCGTGTTCTACTGTAACCCTATTAAGTGTTCAGCGGTTCTCCAAATAAAGGTGCCTTGCTGCCTCTTCCAGGCCTCGAATGTACTGCCCTGTGGGTATCCTTTACTTTCTTCCTTTTTCCCTTTAGGTTGAACCTAGGGATCGCCGCCTCCGAGAAGCCTTGCTTGACCCACTGAAGCCCAGATTACATCCCCCGCCTCTGAGCTTGCTCACATCGCACCCCATGTTGTCTAAGCCGGTCACTATATTTTGGGGACTCCAAAACCAAACCTGAATGTACGCTTGTGGGCTGGCCACAGGTGCTAAACAGTTACTCTAACAGCTGCCAGCAGAGAATTGTGTGCTAGGGCTTTAAGGATGGAAGTGAATATGAAGAAGATTTGGACTCCTGGAAGAATCACATTGTTTAGTCCTCTTGACCATATAGATATAAGTTATCACTTCATTTTCTGTGAGGTAGCTCCCCACAGTGGTGAAATAACACAAATGTAAATAGTTCAGATGTACTCTGTGTCATGGGGGGAGTGCCCTTGAAGGGCTTTTGTTTGTTTTTGTGCCCAAATCCCTTTTGTATTTTCAGGGATTTGGTATTCTTCCACCTGGGCCAAGGGCATGGGTTTGGGGGCTCATGAGATTGGAGAAGAGAGATGAGAGAAATATCTGATATGCTTAAGAACGGGTTCCCACCAAATACTACAGATCTGACTTAGAGAATACCAGAGAGAACATCCCTTTGTAAAGATCTCTAGAAGCCATGACCTGCTGAAAGAGACTGAAGTTTCCTGCGATAACTTTAGGCTTCTGCTTTGCTAAGGAAGTAGAGGGAGAATTAAGTTTGTGAGTCAGGAGTGCAGAGAGAGAGAGCTGGAGAGATGTGGAGAGATGGTGACAAACCAGAAGGCCAGAGGTAATAGGAGAGAAGCTAAGAAGGGCCATTCCAAGTGACAGGTGACCAGTGATGACCAAGATGTGTGAACATTAGCCAGGAATCCTCCAACGTGCATGAAGACACCAATTTCCTATTAGTCATGCAACACAAAGGCTCCAGTTATTCTATTTGGCTGTTTAAACAACAAACTTGAAAGGCTGGGAAATTCAGGGATCCTCAGATTGCATTTTGGAGGCTTCATCTGGGATAGGCATCAGGAAGAAGTCTGCACTGATTTGGGGGATAGCGGTAGACCCTGAGGAACTGAGACGGACTGGACCCCACAAGATGCCTTTTACAACCCTGAAGAGTTACAGAGAGCTTGGCAGAAGTTTTCAAGAAGAAGGAAAATGCATATGCACCTTTTTTACAGTTTGCTAAGGGTATACGCTTTGATTCCCAGAGATTGGGGTGGAGGCTAGTTACATTAAAGTGATTACCAAGATAATTACCACAGACTCTGGATTTCTGAAAAGCCTAAACTTGTTTTTAAAAGAAGAGGAAGGACTAACACAACATTGTGTAACAACTATATTTCAATAAAAAGAAAAAGGAGGAAGGGGAGAGGGTATCCAGTCTCCTAAATCCTCAGAACCCCTAGGTAGGGACTTCCTTCTAGCTCCACTACCACTCCCAGTCCCAAACGTCCAGCATACCTCCCGTCTTCTCGGACTGCGAGATACCGGCTTTGAGGACTGTATTCGCAAATATTTAACCTAGATGGCTAGGAAAAGACAGCTTCCATTTGCCACATGGGGCTCTACCAATGTGAAAAGATGCCCTCAAGGTATTTAGGAGCTGCCATTACTTTCCAGTAATTGGAGAGAAATGTAATTGAAGCCAGGAATTACCTGGAGGAGTTAGTTTATTTAAATCATGTGGTTTTACTTTGCTTGGACTTGGAGAAGCAGAATACTTCTTACTATACTAGACTCTTCTATAAAACTATTTTTAAAAAATGCTAGTGAAAGAGGCATCGATGATTACGAGAACTTTTTTTTCAGGAGTGGCTTCTACATAGTAAATACATAGATTGGTGGAAAGACAAGGCCCAGTTCCAGAAACCGTATATATGTAAGTATATATGTACACCGAATATACATACACAAACACATTTTGGACTTTATGAAATGTGCTGTCATAAAGGAGTGTCCTGATCACAATGGCTCATGACATCACTGTAGGTATACATACACCTGCTACTTAGAACACAGACAGTTCAGTTCCGGCTTGAACAAGGAACAGAAGCAGCTGGGCAGGTCAGTGCCACTTTATGTAATATACAGTACAGTTCAAAATGTATGTGTTAGCTAATAGACGAAAATAAAAATCCAGAGCTTTTAGATGTTCAGAAATAATGTATGAAAACTCAAAATGTTCAACGCTGAACGAACACTGTTTTAAAAGTATTTTATGGCTTATAGTTTTTAAAAGCTTATGTTATAGTTTAAATCTGAAAGGGGAAGCGTATTTTCCTATTTTCAAAAGATTAAGGTGATTCTCTATTTTTTTTTTCCCACGAAGTAGTCTAATTCAGCAAAACGGTACACCGTGTGTGCTATTTTGGCCTCTTGGGAAACATGACATGTTCAAGTTTGCTAGAAAGAGCTAATGATCACTTTTTGCCACACATCTCACTTTTTAAGTTCTTCGGGCTACTGGTCTAGAGAGAAAATGGCGGCGGGGGATGGGGGTAGGAGAAATTTCTTAGCTTAGGATCAAAAAAGGGCAATGAATGACTTAATTTAAAGTTAGTTGTAGAACCATCGGCCTCCAAATGTGTATTTCTATCATTTACACTTTTCCCACAAAGAGATTTCACAACAATAAATTCACAAAACAGTCCTACAGTGTAGTTTTAAATTCTTAAACCAAGAAAAAGCGGTATGTAGAAAGCGTAGCTAGAATTCTAGAGCCAATTTGTTAAAACGAACAATCACCCAAAAAAATCACTGCCCTCTGAATGTTCGTTCTTGCCATCTCATTTTGACGCAAATAGAAACTGAACAGCGTTTTTAGATCCGGCATTTCTGTGTGGTGCAGACATGCCGTTTTCTATGAATTTTATCACCTCTGGGAAACGTATTCCTGAAACGTGTAATTGTTCAACACGCCAAATGGATCTATGACGCAATAATCCCCTGCAAGTTGCCTTTAAAAAATGATGTCATTCAGCGCAGATGTAGTCACTTTTATAACACAGGTAGATATGGTAAATCCCCCACCCCCACCGTGTGCAAGATGCAAAAAGACGTTTTCGGGTTTCCTAACCCTCAACTTGTCGAGGGTGAGCACACCGCAGTGGCTCGAGCCCACCGTTCGTGGAAGAGAAGAGGGACCGCTGCGAGGGGACCAGCCGAGCCCAGCATTCCCAGCCCCGACGGCGACGCCGCGGGGGAAACTGCGTCCCGCCGGGCCCGCCGCCGAAGCGTGGGGCCGCCTCCTTCCCTCGGTGAGGCCCGTTGGCGTGGCCGGCAGAACGTGGGGCCCCGCGGGCGTGGGACAGCCCTACCCCCACCCCGCTCCCACACCCGCTCCCGCTCCCGCGGCGCCGGAAGTGACGCGCGCTGGCTGAAAGATGGCGGCATTGGCGCTCGACCAGGGGGAAGGTAAACACCCTCCGGGCCGCGGCCCGCGCGCGGGCCCCCTCGAGGCGCCGGTGGGGGCTGAAGGCGCCTCTCGGCCTGCGTTCCAGCCCTCGGCTTTTCACCCTTCGACCTCCCTACCCGCGTGGCAAGCTTCCGCGTTGCGACGACGGCGCACGGAGCCCCCTGCCGGCGGGCCCCGCCTCCCTGGGCGGGCCCCGGGCGGCTCCCGCGGCCCACAGGGGGCGCGCGGCCCGGAGCGGCCCCTGGCTCGTGGCCCCGCACGCTCCGCCCCTTGCCCGCCCCTTTCCCGCCTTCCTCCACCCCCGGCGTGGGTGATCCTGAGGCTCCGCGCGCTTCGGGGCAGAAGCCCGGAGACGCCGTCGTCGACGCCGCCACCGCCGGCGCTTCTGCCGCTGCCCGCGGCCCCCCAGTCCCTCTCTCCGCCCGAGGCCCGGAGTCGGCCCACTCGCCGAGCCCCGCCGGGCGCTGCGAAGCCCCTGGCGTTGGCAAGGCCGGGCCCGACCCCGACGCCGCGCCGCCTCGCGCCGAGCCCGACTGTCTCGACTCGCGACTCAGCGCTGTCTTCTTTCCCAGGAGTGGTTTCGAGGGGGCCGCAGGCGCGCAGACTCGCCCCCCGCCGGAGCGCCCCGGCCCGGCCCGGGAGCGGCCCCTTGTAGACGTTCGAGGAGCCTGCCGAGTGCCGTCCCGGCGCCCGACCGCCCACCGCCCGGCCCGCCGGCCCGCTTCTTCCTGATGCAGACTGCCGTCCACTAGAGGCTGGACAGACCCCCGAGGTGCGTAGCCGCCCCTGGCCCTCAGGCCTGCGGGAGCCCGGGCTTCGTGCGCGGCCCCGCGCTAGGCACGGATTCGGTAGCCCCTTCTGCACCGACCCGAGTCACACATTGGGTAGACGCCGGGATCTAATTTGTCTTTGAGTTTACTTAAATTGTTCGAAATTTAATTTTTTTAAGGAGAGAAAAAAAAAAAAGGAAGAAGCATAATTCAGCCATTTTTTGCAGCACACAGCTGCAGGTACTATGATTATTTTCTCCCTAACCCGTCCCTTGCCTTTAAAAATTCCATTTATGCCTGAAATAGAACTATGCGAAATGCGAAGGATAAAACGCGGAATCAGAAGGTCTGGGTTCGACTGGGTGACTGTGAGAAAATCGCTTACCGAACCTCGGTTTCTTATCTATGAAATCGAGTCAGTAATAGCCACATCACAGCATAGTGAGGACTATATGAGGTCATATATGTGAAAATAATCTATAGCTGTAAAGTGTTGTAAAAATGAAAGGCGATTTTTGAAGTAACCTTTGCCAGAGTGGTTAATGTTGTAGTGGCTAACTGTTGCTGCCTCTTTATTTCTATATTATAAGTATAACCAGTAAGTGTGGAATAGCCAAGCAGTGCTGTGAATCGACTAGATATATAATCGTCACGTTGCTTGGCCTTCTTCCTACGAAATGCTAACTGCTTATTTAAATAACGGTATTTTTTAATTCAAATTTAACGTTACTGTAGTGCTTTGCTTTTCAATTTTCTAGGCCGCTTATACTCTTTTCTTACTCGGAATATTAAACACCTTATGTTAAGTCTTTTAATATTTTTCGAATTTACATTTTCTTTTGTTGATATGATTAAATTGTAATTTTGAAAATGCTTTTAAGATTCATATCCTCATTTGAATGCCTGTTTTTCATATCTAGGGAACAAGATGCCTGAATATCTCTACTAATTGGAAAATTGTTTTTGAAAGCTTATAAATGCATTTAGATTGCTGTAATTCTTAATAGATCTGGAAATGTAAAGAAAATTTCAACTTTTTGACACTTAAAGTAGTATTTATGTAATTTAATTCTTTTTTAATCATCACAACACTTAGTAGGTGCTTAGGACCAGTTTTTAAGTGGTAAAGGATGTTCATTTGCACTTTTTAATTGATGATTAACTTGGGGGGAATAATACGATATATAAACCATAAGTATTTGTGGTTTGAAAATTGGGCTTATTTGTCAGAATTTATAATATGTATGTGTAACAGATCAGTATGGAATCGTTCTAATTCAGCACACAAAAATGCCGTATGGTTTGGCTTTTAAAAATAGCCCACAAAAAGTGAAAGAGAAGCTTTTCTTTAGTATATTGTTATTTATACCTAACAAATGGTTTTCTGAGGTTTTTTTCAGATGCTTTTTAAAATTTATCATCCAATACCGGTTGTCTCTCAGAATATGCCTTTGTGTTTTGTCAAAAGGCAGAGTAATATAAGGCGAGAGTGATTAAATTAGCAAAAGGAAGAGCTGACTTTAATGTGCTAGCTTTTATACATTGGACTTATCACTTGTCCTGAAGATAAAATTTTAGCAGATCAGTGCTTTATTGGGAATTTCAAGGTTTGATCTCTCTGCCTTGATTTGGGTTATCTGGGGCTAAAATCTTGGAACCAGGGCTGGCATGGCTTCATGGGTGTTCAGAAGGGCCTCAAACTTGGTTTAATAATCTGCGCTTAATAGTGGCATTGTACAATATGAAGATAAATGGTAAAATTCATGCTAATAATTTAAATTTTTAATTTTTCTTAGAATGCATTAAACAGCAAATAAAAAACATCACGACAAGTCGAGAGAGAGACCTCAGAAGAAAGGAGCAAGCTTTATATTTTAGTACCTTTAATGTCACTTTTTTCCTGCTTTTGAACAAGGGACTCCACATTTTCGTTTTGCCCTGGGTCTCGAAAACTATGTAGCTCACCTGTCGTCAAACTTGCCCTTTCCCATTCATCGTAAATGTTTTGAGAGTGAATAACATTAACTGTGAGGGGAATGAATCTGTAGCTTATGAGAGGTTGGATTAATTTATTAGAATATATATTTTCTCTGAATTGGAATGCTATAGCTGGTACAGGGTTTTTTTCCTGAAGAGGAAGGAAAGGCAGTTATTGCTGAAGCATTGTAGGATACTGGTTAAACTCTGAACTCAGGCTGACCCATCTCCACCACTTCTTGAGAATCATAGCCTTGGGCAAGTTACTTAACCTCTGTGAGCTTTGATTTTTCTCATCTCTAAATCAGGTATGATTACAGAACATGGAGCGCTTGAGGGTTAAATTTACCTATTCATCCCACAAATACTTACTAAGCACTTATTATGTGCCAAGCACCGTTCCTAGAAAATTTCCAGGTACAAGAGTCAATGAAACAAAACAAAAAGAAAGAAAAGAAACAGAACAACAAACAAACTAAGGAAAACAGCCTATATCTCCTGTTAGGAAACAGGAAAGGGGAGAATATTCTGTTTGATGGAGTAGGTTGGGGGTTTTTGATTTTAAAAAGGGGGTTTGGGGAAGGCCTCACAGAGATATGACCCAGGAGTAAAGACCCGAATAGAGCCATGTATATCGGGATTAGTGATGCAAGCTGAGGGAATGGCAACTGCAGAGACCTTAAGGTGGGTGGGAGGCTGCTTTTCAAGAAAGGGCAAAGAGGCCAGTGTATCTGGGACAGGGTGAATAAAGGGGAGGAATTAGGAGATAATTACTGCTGTTTTAGGAATCGTTGGAGGGACTCTCATAGTTCATCTTTGCCATGGGTATATGTTATACTGCTGCTGGTCCAAAAGTGGAAGGCCTTTTCAGAATTAGAAATTTTAACTTTGGAATAAAGAAACTAGAAAAGGCAAGATATTTTTTTCCCAGTTTTTCTGTTTTTAATGTAAAACCTTTAAAACTCATCTGGCTGAATCATGGAAGCAAATAAAAACAGAAGATTTATTCTTTGTCTCTAATAAGATCATTGGATTTAGTTAACAATTCTGCATCATTTTAAGATTTGCAGGAAATCTGCATCGTAACATCATGACCTTCCAAAAGGTTTAGTTTAGTTGTATATTTCTTGTGTAGAACTAAAATGTTAACATTATAGTATTGATGATTTCATGATAGGATGTAACTTAGAATATTTGGGGTTTTATTCCCCAATAGAGGCTTTTCCTAGAATTCTCACTGGATCCAATCTCTAAAGACTAGGGAAGCTGTTTTCCATGACATCACTCTTGGACTACTTTACTTGTAGTGAGGAATAAGCATTAAATTAAAGTCTTCTGATGAAAAAATAGCGTTGAAACAGGAGTTTTTCGTTTTTTCTTAAAAGGTTTCTTGTATTGTAGGATGACTAAATGCTAAACATACCTGAAAAGTGAAGTAAGGATCCAGATCCTTCCTAAAAGCTTAGTTACATGGTCATTTGCAATTTGGTACTGAGTTATAAAAACATTTTGATGGATAAGAAAGAATTTCCAGTAATAAACAGATTAAACTTATGCAGCCTTTCCTCCCATATTAGACGGAGTTGTTTCTCATTTGAGTAGTGTGTCTGAGGGTAAAATGACTGCTAATAGAGCTAATAAAGTTAGTCTGTTTTTGAATTTTTCTTTCCTTTTAGATTGAGAAGTTGGACACTTTGAGGTTGTTGAATAAAAAATTTTATAGGTTACAGAAATTGTGAGAAATTTTATGACTCAGAAATTAATTCTATTTTTATCGACAGTACACCTTGCAGTTTCTTTTTAGTATGCAAGTATGGCATTTTCTGCATAGGCACCAACATTGGTAGGCTAACAGTTTGAGGATACTGGTAGTATGAAATAATTTAAATTTTTCATTGGAAATAAGGATATCAACCTCTGAGAATCTAGCTTTTGTACTGAATAGAGTTCTGAATGAATTTTCAAGCAGCTATGGGAGGAATGTAAAAACATTAAATTATTGCTTATGGCATAAACATGGAGGTTGGTTAATTTTGAAACATCTTCTACTTAATTGCCTAGAATTTTGCCTTCCAATCAGAATGACAGCCTTCTAACTGAAAAGGAAGCATTTAATTTCTTTCTCTCTAATTTCCTGACCAATTTTACCCCCACCAGACTTCTTTCTTTACTGGTCACTAGAGAGTTTGAACTGTTAGAAATTTCTGTGATATAAATAGCAATAATAGTCTTCCAAGGGAGAGGTAGGAAGAGATTGTGTATGTATGTGTTGTCATTTATCTCTTGTACCATCAGTGATACTCAAACCTTTTGGTCTCAGAACCTCATTATACTCTTAAAAATTGGGCTCTCAAAGAGCGTTTGTTTATGTGGGTTGTACCTATTTATATTGACCATATTAGAATTCAAAACTGGGAAGTTTAGAAAATACTTGCAATTCATTCTAAAAAGCCATTACATGTTAATCTAACTAATAGCATTTTTTAATGAAAAAATAACTATTTTCCAAAACAAAACTTGGTGAGATGAGTGGCATCGTTTTACATTTCTTGCAAATCTCTTTAATGTCTGGCTTAATAAAAGACAATGGGCTTTTTATCGGCTTCTGCATTCAGTCTGTTACAATATCACATGTAGTCTCTGGAAAACACTGAGAGAATGAAAGTAAAAAAGACAAAAATCATTTTTAAAATTATTATTATGAAAATTGTTTTGACCTCACGAAGTCCTCTTAGGGGATCAGGGCCCCAGTTGTCCCTGGACCATACTTTGAGAGTCGCTCTACCAGTCATTTCTTATGCAGAGAAAATGTGAGGCTTTCTTTTTTTCATTAGTCAGTGCCAAGTTTATGGAACAGAACAAACTCCAGTATTTCTTTCCTACTAGTATAAGTATGCCTTGTCATTTAGTTTAATTTAAGTTGGTTCCCCTTTTGAAAAAACCTACCATTTGAAATTCTGAAGGCTAAGTATAGAATGCAGAAGTGTAGAAGCCAAGGGTATAATGGTTTATAAACCATGATTTCTCTTAATCTGATGATCTGTTTTGAAAAGTGAGGAGACAAAATTTTTTACATTGAGCATTTTGTCTATCAGTAAATATCTTTTCTCAAAGTCCCTTAAGGGATTTTTTTCCCCCAGCTGTCATTGATTTATAGAATTCTTATTTAATTTTGCTTACTTTTACAGTGATTAGTTCTTATAATTATTTGTCCCTTAAATTGTTACAATTCTTTATCTTAGGCATAAGATTTTATTTTTCTTTTTGTATTCTTCATATACTTACCCTTTTCTAGTTATTTTATTTGCTTATATGTGTGCTTTTGTGCTGTTTTTGTTTTATTTTAATCTAAGCCTCACTTTTTTTTTCTTTTCTTTATAGCTTCCAGGGTATTGATTGTGAACAAGTTGGTTTTGTTTCACATGTTCATTTGTAAGTTTGCTTGTTTGATGCCTCGAACATTGATGTTATAGATCCGTGCTGTCCAATAGAATATAATGCAAGCCACCTATGTAATTTAAAATTTTCTCATAGCCACAGTTTAAAAAGTAAAAAACAGGTGAGATTAGTTTTAATGTTTTATTTAAGTCACTGTATCCAAAATATTATTTCAACATGTAGTCAGTATTAAAGTTAGTATAATGACAAACAGCTCATACAACTCAATAACAAAAAAAAAAAAAACAACCCAGTCAAAAAATGAGCAGAAGACCTAAATAGGCATTTCTCCAAAGAAGACATACAGATGACCAACAGGCACAAGAGAAGATGCTCAGTATCTCTAATTATCAGAGCAATGCAAATCAAAACTGCAGTGAAGTATCACCTTACACCAGTCATAATGGCCATCATTAAAAAGTCCACAAATGATAAATTGCTGGAGAGGGTGTGGAGAAAAGGGAACCCTCCCACACACTGTTGGTGGGAATGTAATTTGGTGCAGCCCGTATGGAAACAGTATGGACATTCCTTAAAAAACTAAAAATAGAGTTACCATATGATACAGCAATCCCATTCCTCAGCATATATCCAGAGAAAACTACAATTCGAAAAGATACATGCACCCGTGTTCATAGCGGCACTATTTACAATCGCCAAGACATGGAAGCAACCTAAATGTCCATTGACAGATGACTGGATAAAAAAGTGTGTGTGTATATGTGTGTGTGTGTGTGTACATACATACACATACATATGCAATGGAATATTGCTCAGCCATAAAAAATAATGAAATAATGCCATTTGCAGCAACATAGATGGACCTAGAGATTATCATACTAAGTGAAGTAAGTCAGACAAAGATAAATATCATATGATATCACTTACGTGTGGAATCTAAAAAATGATGCAGATTAACTTATTTACAAAACAGAAGTAGACTCATAGACATAGAAAACAAATCTATGGTTACTAAAGGGGGAAGGGAGGGAGGAATAAATTAGGAGTTTGGGATTAGCAGATATAAACTTCTATATATAAAATAGATAAACAGTCAGGTCCTACTATATAACACAAGGAACTATATTCAATATCTTGTAATAACCTACAATTAGAAAGAATAAAAAAGAATATGTATAAACTGAATCACTGTGCTATATAGCAGAAACTAACACATTGTAAATCAACTATACTTCAATAAAAAAAAAACCTTGGAAGCAACAGCAGCAATAACAAATTGGTATAATGAGATACTTTAACTTTTTTTTGTACTAAATTTTCAAAATTTGGTGTTTATCTTACATGTAGAGCACATCTCAACTTGGTCTAGCCACATTTCAAGTGTTCAAAAGCCCCGTGGATGGTGGCTTCCATATTGAACAGCACAGACACAAAAAGTAGCTACTCTTTTAGGGCAGAAAAGCCTAAGGAGCCCAGAAAAGCTAGGTTATACTTGTGTGACCAAAAAAAAAAAAAAAGGAAAACAATGCCATTACAAATGAGGTCCAGTGTTTTGACTACCAGTACATCTCCTGATCTCTTACAAACTTGCATTGTGGTAAATCTCAGGGAGGTATGGGGTTTCTAGAGGAAAGTTTGAAGGATGTTAAGTTCCCATGGTTTTGGGTGATAAAGAAGCATTAGGTAAGAATTGGACAGGGAAAACAACATTGATTGACCTTTGGTGGGGTGTCTTGTTCCAAACTAGACATTTAACTTATGTTAATTTATTTAATCATCACCCCAACTCAGTAATAATAGATGATGATTAATCCTAATATGTGGATGGAAACTGAGGTCAGGAAGTTAACTAAATTTCTTCCAGTGACCCAGATGGTAAGTACTAATAAGTGCTCTGATTTCAAAGCACTTGTGATTTCTAACCACACTATTTTGTATTTTTTGCAAATCACATTCTAGTGTTAACTCTATTTCTAACTAGTTGTATGACCTTGAAGAAAAAATTCACTTGGGGACGTTAGTGTCTTCATCTATCAAGTTAGAATTGGCCTGGGTCCTGAGAGACTTTACTGAGAAGATGGGTTGGTGGTCGAAGTGCTGTTGCTAAGGAGCAGGGTTTCTCCAGAATTAACTGGACTGTTAAAGGGTCAGATGTATTTTATTGGTCCCAGCACCACTAAGTGAAGGGGAGCATAATAATAAGCCCCAATGTTACGGTGTACTTAAGGGCCATATACTTTTCTAAGTCTTTAAGTGTTAACTCACAGCAGCCCATGAGGTAGGTTCTATTAATATTAGTATCTCCCTTTTACAGATAGGACTTTAGAACACAAAGAGGGTAAGTAGCTTGCCCCAAGGTCACAGAGCTAATAAGAGTTAGAACCAGAATTCAAATGTAGATATCTAACTCCAGACCTATACTCTAAACTCAGTACTTCCGTTTAGAGACTGTATCATGTTGGTCAGTTAATCACTGAGTATTGTTTTCTACTTACATAATGCTTCCCATAAAAGTGTAAAATACTGCTGCTGCTCTAAAGCTGTTAGTCTTAGTGAGTGATGCACCAAGCTTTTTTGGAAAGGAAAAAACCTGCATATTTCCCAGCTATCACAAATTAGTTTTAGAAAGTACTTTAGATCAGATACACTTCACAAATGCATTGCTAACACTTTAAAAATAGCTGTAGTTTATTTACTTCGCATATCTATATAAGTGCTTTACACATGCATAAAATCATATAAAAAGAATAGATGAGAGGTTTATGACTATAGATTTTCAAAGATCATCATGTTGAATGCTTTTATTTTATATATGCAGGGATAAGACCAAGAAAGTTTGAGTAGCTTACACAAAGTATAGCTATTTCTGTTCTAAAACTGTATTCGTTAGGAGCCTTGGTTATACATAGGAAAAATCCACTTAAGGTAGTGAAATGGGGCAAATTTATTCTGAGCTTGTAAGGATTTCTCTCAGAACCCATGAGCAGGAATAGAGCTGGGCCTTGGAACTGGAAAAATGAAGGCATTAGGGAGCACTCCTTGTCCTCTTGGCTTTATTCTTCTTTCTCAGTTGACTGGCTTTCTTTGATACTCAGCTCCCATGGCAGGCAGAGGTTGGTACCCACAGCTGCTCTTTGACATGTTCTAGTTCCAGTTATACACAGTTAGTGCACATCTGTCTTTTTCTCTTTCTCTCCAGTTCTTTCTATTCTTGACACAAGATTGTCATCTTGATTCATATTTCCCACCCCGATCTGACCATATGTGAATGGGGACAGGTTCACAGAGTGGAAGCCTGTCTGCTAGGAATCCCTCTTGGTGGGCTGCGTGCCCAGAGGAGAGTGGGTGCTGTCCTTACATCTTCAGGGTCTTTTGCCTCACAGCTTACCAATCCTCTTTTTTTCTTTTTCTGGCTTCTTTGCCTTATAATGTTTCTACCATATTAAGTGTCTGGAACCTAGATTGCTTTTTTTGAGAAAGCATAGTATCTCCTTTAAAAAATTTCCTTTAGATGCAACCTTTCTCAGAAAAATGAGTATTAGCTGTTTGAGACCTTATCAATAGTGATAACTATTGAATAGGGAGGGTTACTTTGCCAAGAAGTGAAATATGTGGTATTCTAGGCACTGTCAAAATAACAGATTAATGAAACACAATCTCCTCTCAAGTATATGAATACTGTTGTCCAACATTCTATTATTAAATCTCCATTAAATGTGACCAGTAAATTTTGGTGAGTCAGAAGGATAGTTGGTATCCATAATGATCCTGAGAATGATAATGAAATATCAAATTTTTATCCAGTTTAATTTGTTGTTTTTTATTCTAATTATTGTGAAAATTGATAATTGGTGTGATGTTGATAGCCCTCTACTGACCAAAATGTTTGATTATTCAGATATCACACTGTGTGATGTTCCTTTTGTTCTCTGTATGCATTTGTGTACATATGCGTTATATCACTTAGAAAATTCTAAGCTCATTAATGTTACTTTTGAAAATAATTCAGTAAGTAAAATCTGATAGTTTGCTTTAATCTTGAATGTGTTAGTAAAGTACTTTTGCCAGGCGTTGATTGCAGTGTCTAAAATATTTTATATCTATTTTCCAAATTATAGACAGCCCTCTTGTGTTTTACCTTTCCAAAATGACAGTATATAGCTTTTGGATTAATGGAGCGGTAATAAAAATTTGATAGTAATTTCATTTTGTTTATACTTTGCTGTCTTAGGTGTAATGTGGTATAATCAGACTTAACAGGTAAGTTAGGGACAAATGTGGAGAAAGAGGTACCTAGAATGCCTCTTGATAAGGTGGGGAATACAAAAGAAAGAACTGATTGGGGAGAGAGTAGAATTGTTATTATTTTTTAAAGTTTAAGAACAAGGAAAAGTTTGTTAGGCTGCCAGAGACACCAGCAGGCCACACAGACGAGAGGTGCCTGTGTGAGCTCCGAGGGTAGAATTACGATTCTGTTTAGTCATGCCGATTTTTAGATCTCTGTGGGGCACCCAGAGGTATCTAACCAAGAGATTTGCTCTGTACGGTACTAGTGTAAGGGTAGAGATTGGGACAGAGATGGCCAAGGTAATTAGAAAAGGTAGGTATTAGTAGAAACCATAGGTTTAGATGAGAAGAGAAAAGGTGCATTAATAGGATCCTGGGGAATACCAATGTTTAAGGGCTAGTTCAAGGAATAAAAGCCCAGGAAGGAGACTGAGAAATTAGCAGCCCAAGAATAGGAGGAGAATTAGGAAGATAGTGTCATGAAACTGAGAGAGTGATGAACCAAGGGGGTAAGTCATACTGCAGAAGGCTCCTGAGAAATAGGGACTAGGATGTAACTACTGGATTTGACAGGGAGGTTTTTAGATTTTTTTAAAAAGAGCTTTTTAAAAGCAATAATAGGGGGGTAGGGTATAGCTCAGTGGTAGAGTGCATGCCTAACATGCACAAGGTCATATGCTTTTTTTGAAGATGGATTAAAAAAACACAGATTAGCAAAAAGGGGGGAAAACAACGCCTGATACTCTACCATCCCAAGATAACCATTTTTTTAAGCATTTTGATATATTACCCTTTCAGACTTTTTTCTTATTTATTAACAAAGTTTTTTTTTGAGATAACCTCAGATTGTGATAACTACTAAATAAATGGCTTTTATGTCAAGATGTCAAACAAAGCAACAAAATCTAGTAATAGCCTATTCACAGGAGTGGAAAAGTAGTGCCTTTTAGCATGTCCATGGAAGCTGCCTTTTCACACTCAGCAGCTGAGGGCTCTGCCAAATCCAGGGTGCAGAAGGGATTCCTGAAAGACACACACCTCTGTTGATATCTAACATAATGCCTGGCGCACAGAGGTGCTCTTCTCTAGTAAGGAAAGAGAAAGGCATCGGTAATAGAGTGGTGAGGCTGGCAGTGGCCTGCCTGAAGAAGGAGGTAGGGAAGGTGCCAGTAGTGACTGTGGTGCCAGTTGATTTGCTGGAGGGCTCGTCCATCCAAACACTCAAGCAGGGTAAGGAAAGAGCTTGGGAGTTGGGGTCTGATACCAGAAGGTCTAGGCTGGAGGAGAACAGAGGTAAAATTTGAAGATGATAGACCAAATGAAAAGAGTGAAGGTTAAACCAGAGACTGGGAAGTTGATGGTTAAGATTTCAGATGTGGACCATTTCTGGATGGTGACGAGGCCCAGAAGGTTTGGAAATAAGGGTTTAAAATGGAGTAAGGGGGTAGGTTGTAGGAGTTGAGTGGTCAGGGAATTTTGACTCAGTTTTTGGATGAGTGATTTTATGTGAACATTGAAGAGATGGGGGAAATGACTCTTCACCAGGTACCAAAGTCAGCAGCAAATGTGAGAGATATCAGGATATGTGTATATGATACTTAACAAGGAACAGTAGAAGACGGATTTTTATCTGAGAGAAAGGCAATATTTTAGAAAAAGAATAGTAGAAAGCTAAGAGAAGGCTTGGAAGGTAGGTTGTAAGCTATAGAAGAGTATTTTGTTTTAAGAAGAATATGGAAGAGGGTTTTTTTGTTTTTTTTTAATCAGACTGTGGAGAAAACTTTCTGTGACCAGCAGCATGAGCCTGTAGGGGAATTTGTTTACACTGAAGCAAGGTTCCACAGGGCACAGTGGAAAGAGTTGGGAGGTAATTCGTGGATGGGAGGAGGGGTCATTGGGGAGGAAGCTTGGAGCTGTGTGAGAATGAGAGTTGAGAAGAGGATAGATAGTTGGCCTGGGGGGTTGTGTGAAAAGTGGAAAATTACTTTGCTTCATAAACAGTCTAACAGACTGAATTAGTTTATGCTGCTTTACTTAAGAGATCTAATTATAATTCCACTATTTTGGCTTCATTTCTCTAATAATGCAAAAATGCAGTTTGATATCCTTTTAAAGTTACATATTTTAAATATTTAAGCAATACATGGTCACTGTTTTTAGAGTAAGGTTAATGAGGTAAGTAAAAAGGAAAAGATAAACCTCAAAATTTCCTGAAATCCCACTACCTAGGGACATCATTTTGGTACATATTCCTCTAGACTTTTCCTCATCTAAACGTATATGTGTATTTAATTTTTGAAAATATACTGAGTATACTACAATTGCCTGCTTTTTTTTTCATAAAATAATACCTAATAAAGATCCTTTGTCAGAATAGGTAGGTGGCTGCCATCATTTTTAGTTGTTAGAGTAATCTATTATACCGTACCATATTTATTTCTATTGTTGGGCTTTTGAATCCTTCCAATTTTTTTTACCATAAATAAGGCTAGAAAGAAAAACCTTGTGTGTACAAGTTGGCATATTTATCTGCTTATTTCCTTTGGATAAATTTCTAGGAGTTTTCAAGGTCAACAGTGTACTTTTTGGTTTAATTTCACTTTGTCTCTTTTTCTCATGACAGTATTTGGTTGAGAAATCCTTTTTGGTTGATAATTTGGGGACATGTTTAAATATATTTGGTGAACAGTGTAAAATCACTAGGATAGGCATATATTGTTTGTAAGTTAACAATTTACCATTGTTCTATAGGTATTTAAGAGATTTTTTCCCCCTGGGTTTGGGAGCCAAAAGTATTACCCTGCAAACCTTTAAGTTGTCTTCTCCCAAAGGGTTTGTACATGTAGGACTTAGACAGTGGAATTGAGATAATTATAAAAATTGTTTAAGCTCTGAGTTAATAATGTCTTCAGAATGCATGGAAATGATTAACACAGTTTTCTTTGATTACTTTTTTTCCAGGTGATTCATGGCAGGGGACGTGGAAGGATTCTGTTCCTCCATCCATGACACCAGTGTCTCTGCTGGGTTCAGAGCACTGTATGAGGAGGGATTGCTTCTTGATGTCACTCTGGTTATTGAAGATCATCAGTTCCAGGCCCATAAAGCACTCTTGGCCACCCAGAGTGATTACTTCAGAATTATGTTTACTGCAGACATGAGGGAGCGAGATCAGGACAAAATTCACTTAAAAGGTCTAACTGCTACAGGTTTCAGCCACGTTCTTCAGTTTATGTACTATGGAACTATAGAGCTGAGTATGAGTACTGTTCATGAGATTCTTCAGGCTGCCATGTATGTTCAGCTTATAGAAGTGGTGAAGTTCTGCTGCTCATTTCTATTAGCGAAAATCTGCTTAGAAAACTGTGCAGAAATTATGAGACTCTTAGATGATTTCGGTGTTAACATCGAGGGAGTCAGGGAGAAGTTGGACGCCTTTCTGCTAGAGAACTTTGTTCCACTCATGTCCAGGCCTGACTTCCTGTCTTATCTGAGCTTTGAGAAGCTCATGTCTTACTTGGATAATGATCATCTGAGCAGGTTCCCAGAGATAGAGCTGTACGAGGCTGTGCAGTCTTGGCTGCGGCATGATAGAAGACGCTGGAGACATACCGATACCATCATTCAGAACATCAGGTTTTGTTTGATGACCCCATCCAGTGTTTTTGAGAAGGTTGGTGCATTTGAAAGCAATAGATAGGAGTTATCATTTAGCTAATAAGGCAATATTTCTTTATACATAAGATTCCCAGGCTTGGTCAGGAGCCAAAAAGAGAATGAATTGTTTCTAAGAATAGTTTATGTGTAAGAAGTCTAATTTGTTGTAGCTTGTGCATTTAGGTTTTTAAAAATACATTTTGTGGGTGAAAGATGAACCAGGTAGGTGGTAGAGTAGTTTCATTTTAAAAGTACTTTTAAAGTTGAAGTGTAATTATTTAACCCAAAATATTACAAGTATGCTTTAGCTTTTCTTTCTTTTCATAGAATAATTAAATTTGAACGGGGTCAATCTAGCTCTCTTTAAAAATTAATTTAAGTGATACATGCTGAAATTAGAGTTGAGAGGAGTTTTGTAGTTCTGAATGATATACATTAACACAGTTCTGTTTTCCTCTAAAATGTAGTAAGGAAACGTAAGATAGTTCTTGAAAACCAATAGGCCCAAGTGGTGATTTTCTTCTCTACTCTTACCTAGTTCTGCTCTGCCCTCCCTCCTCTCCCCGTTTCACTGTGCATACTAACTAAATTTAACCATGAAAACATATGTTTTTGTTGAAAACCGTTGTTTTGGCATTTCTAAACAAACAGACTATAAATCCTCTATCTGCATTGATAAAATATCCCTTTGCACATTTTACCATGTGATAGTTCTGCTGTCTTAAAATTGTCTTTCTCCAAAACAGCCTTGGCCTTTTTGCATGTAAGCATTTTTCATTTTTATATCGGAGTCTCGCTTGTGATCCTTTCTTGCCCAAAGGAGAGAAAGCAGTTTCAGTAATTGCTTAACTTAATTGGTTTCTAATCACATGGTTACCTCTGGGGCTCTGTTTACCTCTTGCATCTTTTCTTCTTTCTAGAAAGCACACTTAAACCTGTGGTCGACACCCTTCATGTTAAGTAGTTCCTCAGCTTTAGTTACCAGACCTGGTGATAAAAATATATTTGCAAAGGAGAGTTATTTACACCATTCGCAAACTAAACAAATTTGCGCCTTTGAATAACACTCAGCAGCCCCGGCATGTCTTTTTTCCCCCTCTGAAATGCTGTGAAATATCATTAACTTACACTTTTATGGATAATTCAATTTTGTGGAGTTTTATTTTTATTCTAAGAATGTACTGATAGGGTAGAAATAATTGAAACTAAAGAATACATTTCTTAATTAGTTTTTGTTTAGTGATAATCAGCCCCACGTCAACTATGTAAATCATTTGTCTCTGATGTTTTGATTTTTCTTCCTACTATTGTTTTTATTGTTCTCTTTCCCTGGGGGAATCCTGTTTTGTCTTTAATGTGTTAGATGCAAATACTTTCCCACTGCTAAAACAAACAAAAACCCTCCAACTTCAGTCTAGATGGAAGTACTTGTAAAATAGAAAATAAAATTTTCCCTCTTGCATGACAATATAATGGATAATTGATAGCAGTAAATAATTTTAAAGTATTGAGCTGCAGAGCCTTTTTATTTTCCAGCTATCAGTTTAAGGTGGTCAGTAGTGACAGTGGCTGAAAGTTAATACCATCAGGTAATTTTGTAAATCATATATAACAGCAGTTGTACCTTCTGATGGATTCTGTTTGCATGTATAACATAGGAGGTGGTTATTACTTAGTGGTCAAGTATTGGGAATCTCATCAGAATAAAGATGTTATTAAGGCTTCCTTCTTAATTTCTTAGGAAAACTTAAGGCCCCGGCCACAGAGAAATCTTTTCAATTTTTCAATATAAATCTTTGTTTTATTTTAGTGATTCTGGTAAGATAAATGGATGGGAAGGTAGTCAGTGATTCTTGTCTTAGCAGTGTATGAGAGATGTTTATCAAAGGAATGTATGGCTTTCTAAATGTTCAAAAACACTAAGGCATGTTTGAGACCTTATCTCTAAAAATTAAAATGGAAAATTTGGTTGGGAAATAAGAATTTGAACTATTTTACCCCATCCTATTTTAAACTCCTTGAAAATAGGGCCCATCTATTTTTCCAGCACTCTGCAGGTCTCAAACAAGGCCATTTTAATATCCATTATATATGCATAGAACCAGAAAGGGCACAGAAATAAAGACATGTTATATCTGTACAGGTCCTTTTTTAGTATGAGAATCTACATAGGGAAAGGTGTAGGCAGTTTTGATTTGTGGTTTTATCCTATTTGCTTCATATATTTTTTCTATGCTAAACCTTTGAAAAGAAGTTGAACACATTATGACACCTCATCCCTAAATACATATTAACATGCCTCTCCTCAGAATAAGGACTTTTTCCTACCCAAGTTCAACACTATTTCACCCAAGAAGATTAATAATAAAAGACCCTAATATCATCTAGTAGCTAGTTCATATTCAAATTTTCCCGGTTGTACCCAGAATGCCCTAGAATCTAGTCATGGTTTATGCATTGCTTTTGGTTACCATGTCTATTTAATCTTTCTTAATCTAAAACAGTCTCCTACCTTTTTTATTTTTTTTTGAGAAAAATCAGATTGTCGTCTTAGTGTCTCCCACATTCTGGATTTAGCAGAGTATTTCCTTGTGTTGATGTGAACTTAGAACTTAGTTCCTCTCTTATATTTCCTGTTAGCACATCTACCTTTTAGCATCGTGTATTTTCAGGAACAATTACAAGAAAATATTGTTGTAATGCCAGAGAAGGCCTTCGAAAACTACTTAGCAACTCTAATCAAACTTCGAATTTGCCATTCTTTTTTTCTATTAGGAGGCTAAGTAGCCCAATCCTGTGGCTAAAATTATCAAAGATTTTATTCACACTATTCTGTTAGGTTTCTTTTAGATTAAAAAATTCTCCCTTAAAAAAAATTGGAGCCCTTCCATTCAATTTATTGAAATTAAAACTAGCTGAAGTGTGAAAGTTTAAGAAGATTATTCTTTCTTACTAAAAAAAAGGTAGTGTATATAACTCTAGAACTGCGCTGTTCAATACTTGTGGTTACCGCTTGTGGCTTTTGAGTACTTGAACTGTGACAAGTCTGATTTGAGATTTCAGAGATTAAGAGGACAAAAAGGATATAAATTACCTCATTACTAATTTTTATATTGATTATGTGTGGAAATGATATTTTGGATATATTGGGTTAAGTAAACTGTATCATTAAAATCAATTTCACCTTTTTACTTTTTAAAATATGGCTACTAGAAAGTGTAAAATGACATCTTTGGTGTGCATTTGGGGCTCAGATTGTGTTTCCGTTGCACAGCGCTGCTCTAGAGGTTCAAGGAGTAAGTTGTGCTTTAGCAACTCTCTAAATACGCATACTTTTTCACATATTTAACCCCTCTCCTGGATTCCCAGCCTTTAGTGTTAAATGAATTTACCTAACTCTTCTGTGGAATAGCTGATGAAGATAACTTGAGTATAGCGTCTCTTTGTCCAGATCCTTTCCCTGGCCTCAGGAAAATGAAAACTGATTGAACAAAGCTTGGTGAAGGAACCTTTGGAGATTTTAATTCCTCCTTTGGTAGTAATGATCAGATCTGAGCAGTGGCTTGGTAAGGGGGCATTCTGCTTCTCTCCAAGGAATAGCCCCCACTGATTCCAGGAACCTGGATCATGCCCTTTAGCTGTGCCAGAATCTTTGGGTTTATTCCTCTGCAGTATCTTTTACCCTAGTCCTCCACTGGATTTTCTCCCTACCTGAAAACAGACTGTCTTAACTTTTGTACTGAATGCTCTGTGGGACATGACCATCACCCAAGACTTCCAGATTTCCTCACCGAGTTCTTACAGGCAGTGATTCTGGTTATCTGAACACTTCACACGTATGTCCAAGGCTATGTACCAGGTGCTCTACACACAGAGTCTACGGGTTATCTCCATTTTATAGATAAGAAAACAGGCTCAGAAAGGTTAGGAATCTTATCCCAGAATAAGTGTCAGTGTCCAGACTGGAACCTAGGTCTGCTTGCCCCAGTCCAAGCTAGAGTAGGGAGAGGACCCCCAACGTGCAGGAAGCATGTGGTTAACCCTGTGGCTCTGCTTGGGTTGTTTAGAAGTTGTTAAAGGTGAAAATTCTAACATGTTTGTATGAATGAAACATAGCCTAAGAAATTTATGGCAGTTAAAAAAGTATAAAATGTAGGAACACTTTTAAGATGTGAAAGCACAATTCTGGGGTTTTCACTGCATAATCAAGGAAAGCTGAAAATAAGTTTAAGGATCTTGTCCTTTTGACATAGTTGTTTAAGAGTTCTTAGGATTCATTTTAATCTATAGTGGATTCCCAGTTTTAAAACCAGACTTCAATTTCAGTTTTTACTTAATGCAAATGTCTGTGGCATCTATTTTACGAGCTTTGATGGTCTTTGCATCTGTTAACAGAGATAAGACCTGACATTTGTTATTCTGAATTTCAGTGAGGTGAAGATTTAAATAGTTTAAACTTGGCTCTCTTTGGTCTTACGGTTTTTAAAAAACAATTATTGCTTTATTGGAAACATTTTATGAAGTAAATGTGTATTTGGCAAAATGCGTATCATACTTGACTTTTTTGTATGGAAAAGATCTTTTTAGAAAAATCGTTACATTATTCATTAAAATATCCATATGTTGATTTTTTTTAGTAAAGTGACATTTTAATATTTTTGAAACCAGGGCATCTTTAGTATCATAAATATGCATAAGGTAAGATTGAGCCTACCAATGATCCTCTTAGAAATCATATAAATAATAATTGTAAAATCTTTCAATTTTTCAAAAAAACCCTCTCTTTTCTTAAGGAATCAGATTACATAGATGAATTCTGCTTTATTCCATTCTGTTTTGTAAATTAGCTCATGATATTCAGACACCCTAAAATAAGAAAATAATGTTAATTCTCTTTTACTGAAAATATATTTGGATTTAACAAATCATATCTGCATTTTATTTTATTTTTATTAAATTTATTTATTTCTCTTTTAATGAAGGTACTGGGGATTGAACCCAGGACCTTTATAACTGCATTTTATAAAAGTTTGTTGTGATAAGGATATTTACAGCTTTGAGGTAATTTTGATAGTCTGCTGTAAAAGATAACTTCATCACTAGAGAATATTAATCCTAGGATCAGACTGAAAATTAATGCTTCAGAAAGGCTTCCTAACATTTGTTTTTAAAAATGTCTTTTATTTAAGGAGCAAAATTTGTGGCTTTAAATTAAAAACTATAGTTTAAAATGGGGATAAGGTATTCTGGACTCATCTTCAAACTAATAGAATTCAAAGATTACAAATTAAGTATCCAAGAATACCTTACCAAAGTACCTGAGTGCCTTACTAAGAAGATAGTGACTCTCAGAACTGGTCTTCACAAAGCACTGATAATCTTCCAAATATTTTTTCTATCTGCATAGTTGGTTTATGTAGTATTAATAATGGACTGTGACACATAAGGAAATTTATTCTTAACATGTCTTGCTTGGGTGATGTGATATTCTGGTTGAGGCACAACCCACTTGGTAATGAAACTGCCTGGGCACGGGCACATCTGTGTAAAGTGTAGGTGCTGTGTACCCTCCAGAATTCCTTCGCTTAGTCGCTGTAACATGTTTTGACTAATCTAGCACTTTGACCAATCCAAAATTCCTATCCAGAAACCAGATCATTAACTGTAGTGTTACCACAGTTTAGCCCAAAAAACTTGAAAAAAGTAATTCTAATTACTTCAGCTACAACCAGACAAATCTAGAGGAAAAAACCTCTAACTCTCAGAGTTTTAGAAGTATGCAAGAAACAAGCAGTGCTGTATTTGACAATAAAAAAATTTTTTTAAAAGTTAGCAACCTGGATTTAAAATGTGAGATTTGATTAGAATTTCTAATAAGCTTGAATTGCCTTGGAAAAAGATTTAAATACCCTTCATATATTAAATAGTTCTTATACAACTATAAACTTGAAATTGCTTAAGTTAACAATCAGCTCACTTGCCCCTTGGAGTGAAAGCACAGAGATGAGCAGGTTTTTGTTTGAAACTAGGTCAATGGGTTAAGCGTACTTTCTCAGTTAACTTAATGTCTTTTTTTGCATGTCTCCTTTTTGCTGACCCCTGCCACCCCACCCCAGGCCCCATGGACTTGGATGATTATAATTAATACGTGTGCAGTTCTTTAAAAAATCACCCAAGGTGTTTTTCTCCTCTCAAGTCTTCTGCCATTTATGTATAGCTGTAGAGTGCTTTTATTTTCTACCTTTGACTTGCATTCACTCTAGATTCACAGGTTCCTGGAGAGTGCCGGTAATCTAGGTGTTGACTGCTGTTAGATCCCCTGGGAAAGAGGATGTATTAAGCAGGCAGGTACCTGTTGAAAATGGGAGTTTGAAAATTCAATCTTACTTGCTGATTTTCCTTTTAAATAAAAGGGAGATGAAAACAAAAGCATAGAATTGGAGTAAAAGGAAAGGAAGACATGGAATGGGGACAGCTGTGATTACTTGTAAAAGGAGAAAACCTTTTTAATGAATTGGGAAAAATGGAGGGGGGAGAAACCAAGTAATAAGCAGAAATCAAAAAGGATCAGAGAAGTCAGAAAATGACTGGAGAAAAGATTAGGAGCAGGAAAGGAACAAAGAGGGGAGATATTAAGATTTTAGGCTTTAAAGTTTTCATTCTCAAATTTAGTCTTTACCCAAAAATATGTGTCATAGGTAAGCCTTGTTCATTCAGAAGTTAGTTTTAGGGTTAAACCTTTTATTTGGCTTTCCTTCTGCTCTTCCATATTTATAAATAAAATATTTAAATAGTTGAGAGTATTTCCATAAATAGGGGGAAATGTGTAAAAAAAAAGTGAATTCTTTTATTTTATTGAGTTATAGTCAGCTTACAATGTTGTATCAGTTTCCACTGTAGAACACAATTTTTCAGTTATACTAGAACATACATATATTCATTGTCACATACTTTTTCACTTTGAGCTACCAGAAGATCTTGTATATATTTCCCTGTGCTATACAGTATAATCTTGTTTATCTATTCTATATATACCTGTCAGTATCTACAGATTTCAAACTCCCAGTCTGCCCCTTGCCACGCCCCTCCCCCCTGGCAACCACAAGTTTGTATTCTATGAGTCTGTTTCTGTTTTATATTTAAGTTCATTTGTCTTCTTTTTCTTTTTTTCTTTTTTTTTAGATTTCACATATGAGCAATATCATATGGTATTTTTCTTCCTCTTTCTGGCTTACTTCACTTACAATGACATTCTCTAGGGCCGTCCATGTTGCTGCAAATGGCGTTATGTTGTCAGGGTTTGTGGCTGAGTAGTATTCCATTGTATAAATATACCACATCATCTTTATCCAGTCACCTGTTGATGGACATTTAGTCTGTTTCCATGTCTTGGCTATTGTAAATAGTGCTGCTGTGAACATTGGGGTACAGGTGTCTTTGAAGTAAGGTTCCTTCTGGATAGATGCCCAGGAGCGGATTCCTGGGTCATATGGTAAGTCTATTCCTACTCTTTTGAGGAATCTCCATACTGTTTTCCACAGTGGCTGCACCAACCTGCATTCCCACCAGCAGTGTAGGAGGGTTCCCTTTTCTCCACAGCCTCTTCAGCATTTGTCATTTGTGGACTTTTGAATGATGGCTGGTGTGAGGTGATACCTCATTGTAGTTTTGATTTGCATTTCTCTGATAATTAGTGATACTGAGCATTTTTTCATATGCCTATTGATCATTCGTATGTCTTCCTAGGAGAATTGCTTGTTTAGGTCTTCTGCCCATTTTTGGATTGGGTTATTTGTTTTTTTCTTACTAAGTCATATGAGATGCTTATATATGCTGGAGATCAAGCCTTTGTCAGTTTCATCTTTGGCAAAAATTTTCTCCCATTCAGTAGGTTGTCGTTTTGTTTTGCTTATGGTTTCCTTTGCTGTGCAGAAGCTTGTAAGTTTAATTAGGTCCTATTTGTTTATTCTTGCTTTTATTTCTATTGCTTGGGTAGACTGTCCTAGGAGAACATTTTTGAGATGTATGTGAGATAATATTTTGCCTCTATTTTCTTCTAGGAGGTTTATTGTATCTTGTCTTATGTTTAAGTCTTTGATCCATTTTGAGTTTATTTTTGTCTGTGGTGTAAGGGAATGTTCTAGCTTCATTGATTTACGTGTTGCTGTCGAGTTTTCCCAACACCATTTGCTGAAGAGACTGTCTTTATTCCATTGTATCTTCTTGCCTCCTTTGTCGAAGATTAGTTGACCAAAAGTTTATGGGTTCATTTCTGGGCTCTATTCTGTTCCATTGGTCCATATGTCTGTTTTTGTACCAATACCATGCTCTTTTGATGACTGTAGCTCTGTAGTATTGACTGAAGTCTGGGAGGGTTATTCCTCCAGCCTCTTTCTTTTTCTTCAGTAATGCTTTGGCAATTCTAGGTCTTTTGTGATTCCATATAAATTTTATTATGATTTGTTCTAGTTCTGTGAAATATGTCCTGGGTAATTTGATAGGGATTGCATTAAATCTGTAGATTGCCTTAGGGAGTATGACCATTTGAACAATATTGATTCTTCCAGTCCAGGAGCATGGGATGTCTTTCCATTTTTTTAAGTCTTCTTTAATATCCTTCATCAATGGTTTATAGTTCTCTGTGTATAAGTCTTTCACCTCCTTGGTTAGATTTATTCCTAGGTATTTTATTACTTTGGGTGCTATTTTAAAGGGGATTGTTTCTTTATTTTCTTTTTCTGTTGATTCATCCTTAGTGTAAAGAAATGCAACTGATTTTTGAACGTTAATCTTGTAACCTGCTACTTTGCTGAATTATTTGATTAGTTCTAGTAGTTTTTGTGTGGACCTTTTAGGGTTTTCTATGTATAGTATCATGTTATCTGCATATAGTGACACTTTAACCTCTTCTTTTCCAATTTGGATCCCTTTTATTTCTCTCTCTCGCCTGATTGCTGTGGCTAAGCCTTCCAAGACTATGTTGAATAGGAGTGGTGATAGTGGGCAGCCTTGTCTTGTCCCAGATTTTAGTGGGAAGCTTTTGAGTTTTTCACCGTTGAGTACTATGCTGGCTGTAGGTTTGTCATATATAGCTTTTATTATGTTGAGATATGTTCCCTCTATACCCACTTTGGTGAGAGTTTTTATCATAAATGGGTGTTGAATATTATCACGTGCTTTTTCTGCATCTATTGAGATGATCATGTGATTTTTGTCCTTTCTTTTGTTGGAAAAAAAGTGAATTCTTGAACTTAGTTTTACTGTCTAAATATTAGCATAATCAAATGATAAGATGGTCTTAACTCTTTTCTAAAATTACATTATTTTCTATCTTTTACTTAACACTTATTTCATTCCTAGTGGTCCTCTCTTACTGTTGCACCAAAATTGGAAGGAAATTAGACTTTCTAAACACATTTATTTTTTAATTAAATATTTTCACTCTATAGAAAAGTTGAAGGGATAGAGGACTAACCAAATTGTGCTGAAATTCTTATTAGAATGTTGTCCTGAGGGGTCCTCTCCCTTGCCCCCATTTGCCCTGGTTACTTGACTTCTGAAGTTCTGTCAATACTTTAGACTCTTGTCTGCTCAGAGAAGAGAGGATGGGTAAATCCTTATTAAAAATTTGTCTTCGTGATTTGGTATCTGACTGCAATTATACTATTAGTGAGAGGATGTGTGTTTAGCAGGAACTGATTTTTTTAATAGCCTTATCTCTGCTCATTATTCAGTTTTTCAGGACAAAGGGATTAATTAAAGGTATTTTGCACCTAGTTTTTTTTGTGATGATTTTTGTCTCACATGAATCAGTATAAGCTTCAGTTCTGAGCATGATTTTATAAGTAGACTTTGGATATCAGGGTAGATGGTTTTGCAATACAACATATAAAGGCTGTTCCACATTTTACTGAATGTCAAAATTAGTATCAAATGAAGATGTGGTTCCCAAAGATGTAATTTTTTGCACTAAAGCTCCATGATAGTAACTGCTTTATTTCTAGATGTTTCTTTGAGAATATTGGATCATGGAGGAGGGATGATAAAACTGCTAGTACTCAGTCTTCCTTCCACATGACACCTCATACTCATTCTGAAAATTAGGTTAGCATTTTTGGGCATAGGAAGGGGCCAGAGAGGTGTCTATTCATGCAACTTACTCCTTTTATAAAGGGAAACTATCTAGAGTCTTGTCCATGGTCATACAGTGACTTGGGGACAGTGTCAAGTCTAAGCCTGTGGTCTTGAGTTCAGGGATTATTACAGCCCCCAGTCCCTACCCCTCCCACCTCTCCACCACTGGATAAACTGATAAAAGGCATTTTGTTTGGTTTAGTATAAATACACTGAGCCTTTTAAAAAATCCTTTTGAAAGGTGAAAGAATTGATAATACCTTAATTGTCAGGCTGAAAGCCTAAAATAATTTTTTTGGACTGTAGCCTGTTACAGTAGATTTTTTAAATTGTAGATTTTAAAAACTGTAGATTTTTTAAAAATTGTAAATAAAGGTAGTAAACTATGAAAATGCCCATTTAAATTATATTGCTGGTTTCATTTTAATTCTTTCAAAATTAAGAGTGGTATAAACAAATTACCTTTAAAAGTTAAAAATTTAGTAAGTGGCTTATATAACATTTTGACATTGGGCAGAGAAACATGGAATTTTTATTAGCTAGCTATTATTTATTTGACTTAATACATATATTTAGAGGAACCACATTCAAAATGAGTAATTTCTCACATTTTCTTCTTTACATGCATATGTGCATGCACACAGTTATATTAAACTAAAAGTTTATAGAGGAGGAAATGGCCAATTTAAAATTTTCAGATCACTGTTTTTAAGAGGCAATATATGCTTTCATTGTGTTCAGAATAAGACAAAGTGCTTTTCATAATACAATTTTAAGTATCAAAGCAAGAAAAGTGATCAAGAATGAATATATTCTTCCCATGTTTTAAAACAAGACAGCTTTTTTAATCCTATGAAAGGAATAAGGAAATTAGTTCAGAATATGAAAGAAATGTCATTCTTTCCATATCTTTCTTTTGAGAGCACCTGATAAACAGATAGTTAAACTGTTACGTGAGGACCAAATGAGAGAAATGCTTTCTCTATGAAAAGATGAACCACGTGTTTCTTTTGGGATAGCTCTCTTCATTAATGCATTTTAAATGATTCCATTCTTAAAGGTTTCAGCCCTACGCTTTTTGTTTTAAAGCAGAGTATATCTGTAATTACTTTGTCCAGGATTATCAAAGAGGCATTAATTTCCTCTTTTCTATAATGAAAGGAACTATTTATGCTTATTGATATTGTGTGGTTTCAGAGGAAAATTACAGCGATAAGTAGCTCTGGGAAAAGGATAAGGTAGATCTCAAACTTCTAGCCTTGGCAGAGAAAAGTAGGAGCTAAATTTCTTTGGTTAGAAGATCTTCTATGGTATAATAGCTGTTCCAAAAGGCACAACTTCCGCTATCATGGGCTTAGAGGTAGAACAAATTGGGTAAAGATATAGTTTTGATTGGGACTTTAACGTAGTGTTGAAGTGATTCTTGTAAACTCTTTGGAACCCAGATATCAAAGGAGCACAGTAGAATGCCTAGGGAGAGGACAAAGGGACCAGAAGATTGGGTATAAAACGAAAGACTAGGAAATGACCGTTAAGCTGGCCAATTCGATAGGATCTTCAAGAACTTGGGGTTGGAGGATGCAAGGCCATTATAGGCCATTCTGCATAGTCCTCGTGTGATGCTGGAATCTCTCTCCAGCAGTCCTGATAGGTGGTCACACCTGGACTACATCTAGTGGCAGGATGCTCAGACTCCAGAGGTAGACAGGTTTTGACTTTGGGAACATATACCCTTACCATTTTTATTGTAATCCCTGTGAAAAAGCCAAATCTATTTAGAACCTAAAAAGGGCAAGTCTCCTGAGAGCTCACTGGTAACTACATGTTGTACATGTATTATATATATGTTTTCCCCTGCAAAACAGTCCATTTTTATTTTTTGAGAATATTATATATACTGTTCTGCAGTTTTTGTCATTTGACATTTTGAACATCAGTGTTAGTGAATATGGACTAACCTCATTCTTTTTAATGATTGTATATGTTATATTTATTCAACCAGTGTCTTAATAGATATTTGAGTTGTGCCCAGTTTTTGTGCTCTTACAATGATGCAACAAACATCCATTATCTTGACAGTCCTAATTACAAAGCTTTTTCTTATATTGGCCTAAAATCTTTCTCCTAACTTCTACATATTGGTCCTGAAAACAGTTGCCATCTTTCTCCTGAGTCTTCTCTTGGATTGAAACAATCCTCATCTGTTTGACCATTCTTCGTGTTATTTGGATCCTTTTGCCATCTTCTGGACATGATCCATTTTGTCACTGTCTAAAGTGTAATGATGGAACTGAACACTCTCTTAACTGTGGTTTCAGTTGAACAGAGAGGGTAGGATTATCTGTTCTTTTAATTCAGTCCGTGATTTTATTAGCTCTTGAGGCTGCCATATCACATTGTTAATTCGTATGGAGTCAGTTAAAGCCTTACATTTGGAGTTTGTAGATCCCTGGAGCATCTGATAAAAGCTGTGGACTTGCCACCACCTCACCCTACCCCTCCAAATGGATTAATACAATTGTTGTAATTTCAGGTGGTTCATGGGTCCTTGGTGTTTCTCCTTTCTTTATGACTAGATTTTGTTGGTTACTTTGCCAAAGTCATGGATTCTCTAGCATTCTTGTTTAATCAAAACTTAAACCAGAAATGGCCAGTCTTGGCATTACTTGATGAGTCTGTGTTGCCTCCTAGTGTGTAGTGCTTTCCTACTATATGCAAGTGCTAACTATTTTTTTTAACAATCCAGGATCAGCCTCAAGCTAACCAGTCCATATTTTGAAACCTGTCTGGCTTGTAGTCCTTTCCCATTCTTCATGATTCCACACAGGTGACAGAAAGCAATTAAGCAGCCTTATCTGCAGAGCCTTCTAGGATCCCAGGACATGATTTGTGAGATCAAATGACTTGAACTCAGTGAGAATATCTGGCTGGTTTTTCTTTTTTTTTCCTTCAGCCATCTTGGATTTAAATTTCTTCTCAGTCATCATATTTAATCTTCAGATTACAAAGAATAAAATATTATTAACTAGGAATGGAAATAGGAGGCTGTTTCTCTTTGTCTTTGTCAATATTACATTAACAGTCCCATCCGGGGAATTCACTTTTCCCTCTATTTTTTTTTTTTTTTACTTTAACCTTTTAAATGCCACTTATTCAATATCTGGCACTTTGTAAATTCACAGTTCATCCTGAAGCTTTAGCCCTGTTCACGGTATTCTTAGAATCCATTTCACTCTTTATAACACTTGTTCTATGTGTCTGTTTTCTTTCAATCATCTGTTATAAGTGTTTTTTTAAACATCTGAATTCGAGAAAGCTCTCTGTGCAAATGCATCAGATTCTTAAGATTTCCCCTTTTCTTCCCCTCATCAATGTGTTTTGCAGTTATACAGTCAGCATTATGCTTTTAAGAACCTCCCAGCCTTGTTGAGCTTCTTTACACAGTTTCTGATCTTGGAATTGATCCTAATTTTCCTTTGAAAATCTTGAAATCTGCCTATCCAGTATGGGCAGCATTCCCCTGCCTTTCTTTCTTGATCTCCAAACATCATGGCTGCTTTCTCTAAAGCTTCTTCCTAGTTACATGTTACCAGTCATGTTTTACTGGTGAGGATTAGGTCCAAAGTAATAGTTTTTCTCATTTCTCCTCTACTTTCTGGAAGACTGAATTTTTACATAAACCAAAAGCGTATCTTCAGATGTATTGACGTAAATTGAGTGACACTTCCACAGATGTCCTCTGATCAGTAATAATAGCTAATAACAGCTGTTATTTTTTTTGTATACTGCCACCTGACTAGCACCATACTAAGTCCTTTCCACGTCGGATTACCTTGCTTGTCTCCTACCTTAGGGATATGAGTTGTGGGTGCTGTTGTTATCCCAGTAATATAGATGAGGAAACAGGTTTGAGGGTGTTGAGTCACTTGCCCAAAATTACACAGCTTGTGAATGCCAAGGTCAGATATTTCCTAAATCGGATTCTTAATCACTATACTGGGCTGCTTGATGTGGTGCTTAATTACTATGCTGGACAAGATTCTCTTACTTCAAAACCTGTGTAGCTGTCAGACCACTGGCTGTGCACAGTAGGCATTTAAATATTTAATTTGAGGTTTATGTTTCTTGTTGATTTCTAGGGTATTGCCTTTTAGCTCTTACAAATCAGTAAGAAAAAGATGAGAAAAATGTGTGAGGCACACTGTTAGGCAGTTCATAGAAAAATGAATGGAAAACGAAGATATGAAAAGATGCTCATTTTTTACTAATCAAACATATTTTTGATGGTTTTTGGAGACCCATTTTTTGAATGCAAGACTTTCTGTTATGTGATACTTGAAAAACAAAGAATGCAAAAATGTTTGTGAAACTTCAGAAATAATCAGTATTAACCCAAGCAAGCATATACAAAATTTTATTTAATTGGGAGACCAAAGTACTGTTGCTTTTTAAAAACTGAATATATTGTGAACATCAGTACTCAGTGATGTTATCTTTAATGGCTGTATAGTATTCTGTTGTTTCTCATAAGAGATTGAAGCTCAGTTTGTTTCCTTTGTTCTTTATTTTAATTTTTTATATGTGAAGTAAAAGTAAAGTATAAGACCTCAGATCTCATCTTTTTTCTTTATTATATTATTATTCTTTTTATTGAAACTGTTCACCATTATTCATTATTTACTGTGATATCTTCCACAGTTTTTATTTTGCTAGGAAGAATTAGGTTGTATGCCCAATCATTGTGATCAGTATGATTGATTCTTTGTGTTAAGAACAATTATACTATACTTTTTTTTAAGAGGGGTCATTAGACTAATTCATTGAACATGTTAAGTGTTTTAATAAATGAGTATGTAATTTAAAGAGTTTTCTAAAGAGTGATGGAAGCTGTGTTGTAACATACTGGAAATTGAGCTTTGGAGCAAGACTGTCCTGGTTCGAGATCTCAGCTCCACTAGTTTTAGTCATGTAAATAATTTGGGCAAGTCACTTAACATTGTAAGCCTCAGTTTTCTCATCAGGAAAACAGGGATGGTTATTGCTGTCTCACAGGAGGAATAATTTAACATGAGATGCACACGTAAAGCAACCATGCAGCAGTAATGTCAATTTTCCCTATTTTATGTAGTTAGATAAGGAGTTCTCAACCTTTTGTGGCACTTACGCCTTTGCTAGTCTGGCAAGACCCCTGGAAGGACCTCTTCTCAGAATAATGATTTTAAATACATAAAATTTAAAGGTTGCGATGAGCAAGGAAACTATGTTGAAATACAGTTATTGAAGTACCTAAAACATTTGTGATGCTTTCTGTTTCAGATAATTTTTTGGACTAAGGTGGGGAGCTAATGAGAAAGATAGAAGGGGAAAAAAAAAAGAGTAAAGGAAGGAAAGCTTATAAATACATATGCTTGGTTTTGATTCCTTCCCAAGCTGTTATCACCCTAGATTTCCAACAGGCTCATAGTCATTTCCACCTCAGCATCCTACCAGCAATTCAATTTCATCACCAGTGAAGTTGAATGCCTCTCCCAAACCAGCCTGTTTTCCGTGTTTCCCTTGAAATACCACGCTTCCTATCACCTCAATTCTTAGTCTTCAAATCACATTCAAGTTCTCACTTTTTCACCCTATTCCTTCTTCAAATCAATGCACTCCTGTCACTTTATCTCTACAGTGTCTAATTCTACCATCTAGATTTAAGACCCTCTCATCATTGTCATTCTGACACAGGCTGTTTCTGCTTGGCCTCCAACTTCCTACCTCTTTCTCAAAGTATCCCTTGAGTACTTCAGACTAGTTTGATACATTCTGTATGTGACGTTCTATGGCACTCACAGATGTGCTGCACACCTCGTGCCTGTCAGCTGCCTCATTTACTTACTGGTTAACGTGTATTTGTTTTCACTTCCTCAGATATATTCTAAGTTCTTTGAGGAAACAGACCACATCGTATGCATTTTTTTTAATCTCCCACAGAACTTAGCATAATACTTAAAAGTGCTTCATAAGAGTCTAGCAGTTGTTATAATTAGGTAGTTCCAGATCCAAAAACAAAAAGAAAAATGACCTTTTCTTGTCAACTGAACTTTCACTGTCAGAGTTGATGATATTAGACCAAGTCTGTATGTCAAAAACCTACTGAGAATTTTGTGTATATTTTAATTTTTACTAACTCACTAACTTAATTCCCCAAATTATTCAGTCATGGTTGTTCTTACAGCGTTCTTTGTGGTTAAGAAAACCATGGCCGAGGTTTCCTCTACTGTGAAACCTTTATTTGTCCTTGAAGAGCCACCACTTGTAGCCCAAGGCCTAACATATAATAGGTGATGAATACATTTTGTTGGAGGAATTTAGCTTGTGCCTAGAATTAACTTGTTTATTTGAAAAAGCTTGGGAATGTGTATAGATTATTACAAATACAAATTACAAAAATAAATACAAGAAAAGTTTTGTTAAAAAAAATTGAAAGTATGTGATCTTAACAGGAAAGCAGTTTTAGTAAAGTAAGCCTAACATACACTGATCTTCTTAGTGGGCTTTGATATTTTGTTTGCCACTGATGTTCTTTTTTTCTTTCTTTCTTTTTTTTGTTAAATTCCTTTACTTGTGTTCTTAGGTTAAGACATCAGAATTTTATAGATACTCCCGACAGCTGCGCTATGAAGTTGACCAAGCACTGAATTACTTTCAGAACATTCACCAGCAGCCTCTGTTGGACATGAAATCAAGCCGCATCCGCTCTGCCAAACCCCAAACTACAGTATTCCGAGGCATGATTGGACATAGCATGGTTAACAGTAAAATACTTCTCTTAAAGAAACCAAGAGTCTGGTGGGAGCTAGAGGGCCCACAAGTACCTCTGCGCCCGGACTGCCTTGCTATCGTCAATAACTTTGTGTTCTTGTTGGGCGGGGAAGAACTGGGCCCAGATGGCGAATTTCACGCTTCTTCCAAAGTGTTCAGGTATGATCCGAGACAAAACTCTTGGCTCCGGATGGCAGACATGTCTGTACCACGTTCAGAATTTGCAGTTGGTGTTATAGGGAAGTTTATTTACGCTGTAGCAGGCAGAACCAGAGATGAGACTTTCTATTCAACAGAGAGATATGACATCACCAATGATAAATGGGAATTTGTGGATCCTTATCCAGTTAACAAATATGGACATGAGGGGACAGTGCTCAATAACAAGTTGTTTATCACTGGTGGAATCACTTCATCTTCCACCTCCAAGCAAGTGTGCGTGTTTGACCCTAGTAAAGAAGGGACCATAGAACAGCGGACCAGGAGAACTCAAGTAGTTACCAACTGTTGGGAGAATAAGAGCAAAATGAATTACGCCAGATGCTTTCACAAGATGATTTCTTACAACGGCAAGCTTTATGTCTTCGGTGGTGTCTGTGTGATCTTGAGGGCCTCTTTTGAGTCTCAGGGATGCCCCTCCACAGAAGTGTACAACCCAGAGACTGATCAGTGGACCATCTTGGCATCCATGCCAATTGGTAGAAGTGGCCATGGTGTGACTGTGCTGGACAAACAAATAATGGTTCTTGGAGGCCTTTGCTACAACGGTCATTACAGCGATTCCATTCTCACTTTTGATCCGGATGAAAACAAATGGAAGGAAGATGAGTACCCGCGGATGCCCTGCAAGCTGGATGGTTTACAAGTATGCAACCTGCATTTTCCAGAATATATACTGGACGAGGTCAGACGTTGCAACTAATGACATCTTGCTTTAAAAAAGCCAAACAAAAAATTTGTTTGCAACAAAGTGGTTAGTTAAGAAACATGAAGAAAAACCTCACCAGTTTTACTATCAAAGCCATTGGTCTAATATCATAAAAATCTTTTCATTCTGTGCTAGCATCCTTTTTTTTCTTTTTATTGGCCTCAAATTCACGCAATAAGTTAATTCTAAGCGCTAGCTCTTGAAACTACTTCCAGAAGCAGTTTAGTAGAACGATCCACTTATCTGGGAAGTTGATTTTCTGCTTTAAACATTTCTTTCAAATGTCAGTGTAGGAGTCATGCATCTTCTAAGAGAAGACCTGATAAGTGTCACTGGGTGTAATTTCAGTTCCTATCTCTATCTGAAATCTTTTTGAACACTTACTTCAGTGTATTTCAGTCTGTTAGACTTTTTGGTTTTATTATTTAAGTTTAAAACTCTTGACCTTTTTGCATGGCTTTTTGCTGAAAATGCAAAAATATAAATTTTCTACAAAATTAACTTTTTTATATTCAAAACACTATTTCTAAGCTGCCTTCTCTTACCTGCATTGTGTTAGTGAAAGCATATCCATACTTGCATACATCTTACGAATATATAAGGCACATCTTCTTTTATGCGTGGTAGGATTCTGTATTTTTAAGCTAGTGCACTTGCACACACAGTTTGCCATACTTGTTGAATTTTAGATGTAACGTCTTTTCATGTATTAACATTTTTAGAAAGTTAAAATAACTGGAGTCCTCATTTGGATCAGCGTAGCCTGTCTTCTATCCATACTGATTCAGTAATATGCGAACTCCTTATATTCCTGAAGCATGTATGGATTTATGAAAACTAACATTTTATGTTTTATTTTCAAAAGTAAACGTTAGTGTTCCTTATCGATGTATGTCTTCTTTTTGAAAATGTTTTTCTTTGCAGTTTGTTAATGTTACCGTTTTTAGTGAGAATCGGAGTGGTATATGACAAGCCCTGGCCCTGCAGCGTGCAAGCACTTTTAAAGAGAATTTAGGTAATACCAGACTCCTAAATAAAGGCCCCTTAAAAGTAAGTGCAACTCCCGTTTTTTACATTCAATAAGGCTGCTGCATCTGTTATTGAATGGAAAGTAGCAACTTGTGGAAAATTTGAGCTCAGTTTTGACTTAGAGATAAAGAATAGAATTATAATCTTACTGGTCATATCTACTTGTTTATTTAGTACAAAGTATTTAGCGGCACTGGGGATGTAAGCCCTCAGCTTTTGTTTTATTTACTGAAAGCTACTAGCATGAAGGATAGTAACCTCAAAGTTCAGAATGGATCAAGAATAACTGTTTAAAAGCGTTTATAATAAGTGTTCTAGGATTAGCCGCACCTTTCAACTCTGTAAACTAGAAGGAAAAACATGTAATAGTTGTCAAAATTAAGCAAGAAGACCAGGGGGTGGATCATTCAGATTGATGCCATTTTCTCCTGAGTAGAGTCTATATCTGATACAGACTAGATCTACACTGGCAAAACTTGCCAGATCTTAGGATATTGGTGCAATATTGCAATGCCTTCTATATGGCTGTTGTATAAATTTTCTAGTTTCACCTTTTTTTTTTTTTTTTTTTTTTTTTGCTGCTGCCACCACTGAACATAAAATGGAAGACTGAAGTCATGGAAATGTGAAGACTTGTTTTGTTTTTGCAATTAAAATAGACAACTTTGAAAAAAAATCTGATTTTTAGAACTCCACAACTGGAGGCATATAAGTTTAACAAACAGTCAGGTACATAAGTAGTTTTTTAAAAAGCAAAATATTGGGATTGGTTTTAGAAATCAACTGAATAATATTCTTTTGAGACTTAAATTTTTATTAAGTGGTCCTACAGTTTACTTTCAGTTCCTAAAAGTGAAATTCGGTATCTTGTTTCCCATAGTAATATGGGTAAAAGTCTTTTTCTACATCTTAAAAATCATTGTTAGTCATTTTACTTTTGAAAACTAGGAATTAGGTTAGCCATTTAATTCTTTTTCTCATATATTAGTTGGCTTAGCATTTTACATGTGTGTTATCTTGCTTTAAAGAAAATAATAACATCTTCATTATTTTCCTCATTGTTGTCTTTTGCTGGGAAAGACCGAGACACAGGGTACCCTTATCAGGCTTTTACACTCCAGTGGTGGGTTCTTTTTGATTGCTTAGATAAGACTTCGTAGACCTAGTTAAGGTAGATCTGAGCAAACAATTGAATATTCTTGGTCTTCCATTGTAAAAACACAAGGCCAAGGTCAAAGTTCATGTTTTGGGAAATTTGTGAAATCTTAACTTGAACTAACTCTGGGTTCAGCTTCACACATAAGTCATGTCTGACCTGATGTTAGCTGTAATCAGTTTTGAGCTTTAAGAATAGTTGTTATTGCTTGGGTTCTGAATGTAAGAGAAAAAACTCTTCTGTTTATATGTAGTGCTAATTTAGGTTATTTTAAATCCATGATTAACATACATTCCCTTTTAAAATTATGGTTTAATTGCTGAAAGAGATTTATTTTTGTTATACTAAACTATGGAAATTTTTTTCATAGAATTTTTTCAAGTTTATTTTTTGTGTGCTTCATTTGGAACCATTTTTGTTGGTATACGTTGTATGTGCTCAAAGTAAGTTTTAATTCAGTGAGAGATTTAAAACTATACAGTGTAACTCTTGTGATCTTTGTGTGTTAATTTTCACTTTACATTTTAAATGCCAGACTTTACAAAAATAGCTGATCTTTATTAACTGCATCTTAATTAGAAACGTTTGTTCTCTTTCATGTCTTTGACCTTCTAAGATTTGATTTTAATCTGCTTAAAGAAAATCCTTGCACTACAACCTTTTCATAAAATTCAAGATTCTCACATTGAAGGTTTTGTATTGGAGGAAATACTACTGGTTTTTAAAAAGCAAAGCTTAATTAATAGAATTATTAGCTTTTCTTGAGACAGCTTTCTCTGTGTCCTCATTACTTTGTTCTGTGTGAGTGTTCCTGTAACTTGTGAAATATTGACTGAGCCCTTCACTTATCTTTTCTAAAGCAGCACCTTTGGACACCTCATTCTGGGAAGCCTGCTCGAGTCATAGTAAAGGACACACACATTTGTGTGGGGAGAAGTGGTAAAAATGGAGAGTTTTGTCTTAATTACATGAAACTAAGCTTTAAAATATTTTATAACAAATTATTTGAGCTGCATAATCTAAACATGTCAAACGTTCAGTGGGACTATTTTTATATATGTATATGTGGTTGTAGGTCATAACATTTCAGTTTATAATATAAATTGTTATTTCAGTTTATAAGCTATCTCAGAAAAGACTAGCTCTTTTGAGAATACATAATTTAAAGTTTCAGACTGAAGTAAAACACAACATAGACAATAGTGTAAATTAGATATAAATGAGGGCTATATGGCAGTAACTGCTAGTGCCATTTTTCTTGTTTGCCTATTACACATTTTTGATTTTTCTTTTTGTACTTTGACCATTTTTAGGGATCATACGTTCTATCAGATTAGGTTTGGTTTGGGAATAAATATCTTCTAAAAAGAGATTTATCTTAAAAATAAAAGTTCTGAAAAATTAGTTTATCAAGAATTTATAAAGTCAAATATTCAATAGACATAGACTGGAATAGATAAACTCATGAAAGTTATATCCTTTCAGTATACCAGTATAACTCTAATATTACACAAGTAACATTGAGAGAATGCCATCAGCTTTGTTTGTTCCCCCTTAATTTTCTTGGATTTTCTTTTTACATCTTTGGGAACAACTACATTAAAAACTTTATTAATCAGTATATCAGTAAGGAGTAGGTGTTTGCTTTCTGAAGGAATGTTCCAGT
The DNA here is from genome assembly GCF_009834535.1 of Camelus ferus. NCBI lineage: Eukaryota > Metazoa > Chordata > Mammalia > Artiodactyla > Camelidae > Camelus > Camelus ferus. The sequence continues at coordinate 22,905,316 of NC_045732.1, forward strand.
GAGGTGATCAGAGAGGTTATTTTCTACCTAACTTGTATATGCCCTGTACGCCTTGGGCATACTTTGTCTATAGAAAAATATTTTGACCTTTAGGTACATTTTGGGCCAGTAGTCAAATAATCCTAGGGCCGATTTAAAAAGTCTTAGAATAATTTAAGGTTTGCCTTTTATACCTGTTTTGAAAGCCTTTACATTTTTGTCAGGTAATTTTTCCCAAGCCGTGAATATAATCTATTCAAAACATGTTTATGCTATCCATTCTGTTTTTAAATTGAAAAAAAAATGTTAAAAGTGTTTATGAAGAAAAGTTTAAATAAAATATTTTTAATCTTTAAAATATACTTCTTTATCTCTTATTATTTACTATCTTTATATAATTCATCACTTTCAGTCACTCATGACTTGATTAGCAGTATACATTTTGTTTTCCTTCAACGTGCCAAAGGAAGTGCCACAAAAATGTGATTTCTACCAATGCTTTCAGCCACAGATTGAAATGAGAGCATTTGAGTGAAATTATTTACACTTAAGATGCAATGGAAATTGTATAACGAAGCCAAGTCATTAAAGTTCCACTAACAGAGTTTTGCAGAGTGGAATTGAGAAAAAGTATTTAAAAGCCTCCAAGCCCTTAGTTTGGTGATTTTCAGATTTACTTTAGCATTTTTGATTGATTGTTCTTAAAGTCATTTCTGAAATTAGGGAACAGGAGGAAGAGAATCTGCTACAACACAAGCACTTGGATACACTTAGGCATGTGTGTGCCTTCTTAAAAATGGACTCCTGAGAAACCTCAGCAGGATTCCCTGGATCCTGGCTTCAAGCCACATTTCCAGCCTCTATCACTTCTCGTGCTCCATTTTGTTGTGATCTTTGTACGTTAATTTATAGCCTCAAATCACTTGCTTTCTTCTCCCTTCCCTGCTTGCAAAATCCACTTACTTGGCAAAGCCCAACTTAAATGCTCTCTTCGCCTCCTGAAACCTGTTATCTCTTCCATTGAATTAATTGCCTTTTCTACACTCAACACTTTACAGCTCTTACTTGATTTCATTTTGCATACTAGTTGGGTATAATTCCTTCTCTACAACTAGGTCATAGTCTTGGATGATGGGACCTTTTATTCCTCTTTGTACCTTCATGTCTAGCATGATACTTTTTGTATGTAATAGGCACTGAGCTAAATATTTATTGCAGCATGTGACAAATTCCACATGAGTTACAGACAGATGCTGCAGGCATTCGAAAGAGGGAGATAATATAGTTCAGGGTTTTTGTCTCTGCTTTCTTCTCAGTCTGCGTACTCCCTGTCCAGTTTCATCCACATCTATGGCTTAACCTACCACGTTTATTCTGGTATCTGTTAAATCAGTATTTCTCAACCCAGAGTTCCAACCGTCTCCTGAACATCTCTCACATGTTTTATCAGAATCTCAAACTGAACAAGTACAAACCTGATACATTATCTTCTCCCCCTAAACCTGCCCCTTGCCCTACATTCCCTGAATTCTTACGTGGCTCTACCATTGCCTGGGATTGTTGAAGTCAGAATCTTGGGAATTGTCCACTGATGCCTCTCTTCCACTCCACCCCAACATCTTAGTTCTTCCACTCCTATCAATTTAAATTCTCAACTTCCCTCACCTCTCCGGCCATACTGGCCTCCTGGAGCTTTCTAATCTTCTACCTCCACAATCCATTTTCTACACTGCTGCCAGAGGGCACTTTCAAAAGATAAATCAGATCCCGAGATTCAACAGCCTTCAATAATCCCCCTTTGCCATGAGAATAGGATCCAGACTCTCTAGTATGCCCTTTGTATCTGTTCAGTTTCTCTTATGCCCTAAACTCTAGCTCTGCAAGCTACTCGGACTTCCCTGGATATGCCATGTTCTCTCCAACGTCTGCCTCTGCGCATGCTCTTCCCCTCTTCCTTTCCTGGCTAACCCTTTCTTGGCCTTCAAGAACCAGCCTGGGCATCGTGGCCTTTGTGAAGTTTTTTTAAACTGGCCACCTTGTTCTTACCATAGTACCTTGTGGATGCCTAGACCCTACCTCCTCTGATGCTTGATTATAACTGTCTTCTTCTCTATCCCACCTTTAACTGTACTCTTTGAGGGCAGATACTGTCTTTATTTTCCAAGAGTCTGACTTAACATCTGGCACATTGGTAAGTCCTGCTTAATAAAAATAGAACCCAGAAACTTGGAAGGTCACCAATGAAATACTCCTGGTGAGGAGGGGCAGCTGTATTAGAGAGCTTGATTGTCTGCCAAAATTGACCTCCCTGAGGAATTTCCCTCCATTCAGTTTCCACTACCACTGTTCCCATGTCTAGAAGGTTGATGCATGCATACAACTATCACAGTTGTCAACAGATAGTTCTTCCCTTAATATCCAGTATTTCTAATCCAGGCTGAAAATTTCAAGTAAGACAAGGCCAAAGTGTGTGGTGCAGATCATTACTTCCATGAAATGCTCTGTGTGTGGGGTGGAGGAGTGTTCAGCGGTCACCATAATCTTGAGAAACACTGTATGTCATTTTCTTAGAGAATCTCAAATATTAGCATACCAAAGGCTCCGAAAAGTCCTGATGTTAACTCATTTTGATTTTTGTTTAGCTCAATGTAAACAAAACATTTGACAATTGAGCTTTTTTTCATGGAATATACGTGATCCATGAATGTTCTTGAAAAAGCCTGGCTAAGGAGTAACTGGAAGAAAACAAGTACCAAGAACCACTAATTCAGGCACTCTGGTCTACAAAGGAGGACCTCCTCCTGCAGCTCCAGTTAGTTTCCAGGCTAAAGTCAACATTTTGCCAAGGTGACATTACCCTGGGATCTCATATCCCAAGGAAGGTCCCACCTTCTCCCTTCAGGAGTAGGATGAATTTGTATAATTTGTGCAACTTGTATCATTTAAGGAGCAGGACTTCCAGAATGGCCAAGTAAGGAGCTCAGCAAAACCTCTCCCTAAAAAGTAATGAAAAAACTGAACAAACTTGTCAAAAAAGAAAAAAATGTAAAGATTGGAAATTGACCAAAGGCATACAACAACTTGGGAAGCATGTATTCAAGAAAATGTACTGAACTTCCATGAGAACAGTGGGAGTCTGTGATGTTTTAGCCTGGGGCTGCTCCCATCACAACTCCCCTTCCCCCAGCTTTGTGTCACAGAAATTCTAGCAGGGCCATCGGAGGGGCCTGCCTTTATTTGGAGTGGAGTGTGAAAAATCCCATGTATGTCAGTGTGGCCGACACTGCAGCTAGCCTGAGGTCTCAACAGTGACTGGGTTTAGCAATAGACTGGTGGACAGACTCAGATCTTGGGAATGAGATAGCTACTTGAACCCTGGTAGTCTGGGAAGCTGTGCTCATGGACAAGACTATGTGTACCTAAGGGAAGACCTCAGAGGGTCCTAGCAAGCCACTTATCCCTGGCTGGATGTGAGGCCTTGTAAATAGAAAATAAAAGCTGGAATAGACTTGGAAACTGCTTAAACTTTGAATGCCTTCCTCAGGCCACACACAGATTGCTCAGCTAAGTGTGGAAGCCTTACTGGCTCAAGGTGTTTAAGTGTAACTTCTGACTAATCATTGGCTGACCATGAAGCTATGCTGACTATGAGCTTAAAAATAAAAACAAAAATTAAAAGAAAAAAACAGCTGAGACATCAGTGGCTATATGTGGGTGGGGGTGGGGGGGAGAGCCTCCACAGAATTCCTCCAGGCAAGTCACTAAACAAACACAACAAACCAAAAAAAAAACGCAAATGACCACACAGAATCCAGAGTTGCTACAATATATTATCTAAAATGTCATTTCCAAGGAGAAATAATGTCAAAGAAACAGGAAAGTGACCCATACCTGGGAAAATATGGAGTCAACAGAAAACTCTCAGGGATCAGAGTGTTATGAATATGAGTGAGATTAATTTTGTATCTTGTATTCCACATAAAATTTTATTAGAAACAATTTCACAAGTCATTAAAATTTCTTGGAAAATAATATTTTTAGTGACTGCTTAGTGTTCCATAATATGACTATACAATAATTTATCTAACCATGCCTCTATCGTGACACCATACTACATTAAAATTTTTTTCTTTCATTTGATTATATATATATATATATATATATATATATATATATATATATATATATATAAAAATTCCACACTTAAGATTATTTCCTTAATGTAGTTTTACAAGATGGAATTTAAAAAACAAACTAAAGTCCCAGACAAATAGTGCTAGATCAAGCTTCAGGGAAATTGTACGATATACCTGCATCAGCAGTTAAGGAGTTTATAACCACACTTTATACTTATAAATAAATTAGTGATCTACTAGGTAGAAACTGTATTTTAATTATTATGTCTTTGATTATAGTGAGGAGTAATTTTTCACATGTCTATTTGCCATATATGTTCTATGAATTCCTGTTCATGTCCTTTATGCATTTTTCAATGGTGTTTTGGTGTTTTATTATGGATTTTGAAGGGTTCTTCATCAAATATGCTTTGTAACACTTGAGAATACTATTCCAAATGATGACTAGGTATCTTTAATTATTGGGATGATTATCAAAAACCATATAATCAAATTTCATTAAATGTGGAAAGCAAATAAAACAATTTAGAGAAAACAAAGGGCTGTAAAGTACACTGACAGAAAAAAAAATGGTTAAGAATCAAGTATATTTGAAAGCTAGGAGAAGCTGATAAAAATATTAAGAAAGCCATGTAGTAAAGATTCAAAAGAAACCCATTCAAAAGTTAACAAACAGCATTCTCCTTAGATCTGGGGTATAAGAATTTTCTTTGTAGGGTTCCATCTTCTGTGATGGAAACATAAAAACATACATTAAAACTTTTATTGAATACCTGCTACATGGGTGCTAGCGGGAGTGAAAAAAAAGATCCACTCTGCTCTCAAACTAATGAGGAAACAAACACCTAAAAATCACTTAAGGCCAGAAAAGGTGCTAAGTAGAAGGAAGAACAGGATGCTGTGGAAGCTCAGAAAGTTAGTCACTACTGATGAGAATCAGTAAAAGGTTCATGGAGGAATTGGCATTTCTACTTGGTTATGGAGATTAAGTAGGATTTCTCTAGGTGGAGAATACGAGAAAGGGTTTTCAAGAAAGGATGTGCAAAAAAGCACAGGAGGTCACGAGAGGCAGGAGGTTCTGACCCAGGCATGCACCCAGATCCAATCTATCAGTTTTCTATTCAAGTGGATTCTAGTACCGGTAGAAATAATCAGCATAACAGCACCTCGTAAAATTTGTTATGAATGAAAAAATGGCTCATATTTATTTAATGGCTCATTTATTTTAACTCATTAATTTTTTTAAATCTCTGAGAATTAAAAAAAAACCAACCACAAAATTTTTTAGACTCTGTAAAAATAATCAACACAATAAAACTGACAATGTCAAAAACTTTATACAATTATATTTGTAGTCTTATGTTGGGCTCCCTGGAAGCTGACTCCAACTGAGATGAGAATGAGAGTGCAAGTTATCTGAGCAGTCATTCCAGAAAGCACCAATAGGGAGGGGGAAGTAAGAGAGGGATGGGGATGAGCCATTAAAGGGTGTGCCATCAAGCAGCTTTTCACTGAGGTTGACTGGGTTCAATCCCATCGCATCCCCGGGTACTACGAAAAACCGTGTATGTAGCACATACCTTAGTGTCACCCCACCAGAGGTCGAGGAAGCTGGGGTATTGATTCTCTGACTGCTGTCTGTCATTGACTTTAGGGTTATTCCCAGGCACTTTAACTTCCCAGCACTTCTGGCCTGGGATGTCTGAGTGAGAGAAAGCCCTCAGGTGAAGAGTTGCAGGTTGGAAGCCAACCACCATTCTTGTGTACTGAAGGGCGAGTGCCAAGGAGGTATGGGGAGGGCCACCACTATCTGCTACATTTGTCACTGACTCAAAACTATCAAAGAATCACATCTTGACAAAATTTAGGGCTACCAAATTTGCAACATGGGAATTGGTAGACATGATTGCCATAGAAGTAAACTCACTTGTAAGAGGTTAAAGTTTTTTTATTGGGACCAATTTTAAAACAAATCTTCATAGTGACATTTTTATAATAAGAATTTTCAAGGTGAAAATAATTTCAATAAAATAAAAGCAAATAAAAAAATTTAAAATATATACTAGAAACATTTTACCTGCATTATACAGAAAAATGGTATCAAGGAATTAAATTGATTTGAGTTTGCTCAGGAAAATATGTTCTTCATTAAATTTCATCAGTGTTGGCATGATTCTGATTAGAATGTTTGTACTCACAAACATGGATTCACAGTGTCCTCGGGCTCAAAACAAGAGGAGGATTGAAACATCCTGTTCTTGACTTGCTAGAGGCCAAAAAATGAGGATTTGTGCCAGGGGAAATTGCATGGGTAAATGTAGAGTGGAAAAGCATATGGAATGCTTTGGGAATGATGAATTCCTCACTGACAGAGCTATGGGAGCAGATGTTAAGCAAAAAAAAAATCATATTCATGAATATTCTGTGGATCTGCAGAGTTCTTTGTTGAAAGGCGATAAGAGAAAAATTGGATATTACAGCTCTCCAGTGAATTTCCTCACAACTTTTCACTAAAATAGCCCATGACCTTACAGAAAAGAATAAAAACCCATTAAAATAATGAGAGATTGACAGATAACATAATATAAAATTGTGAGCAGCCTTGAAAATAATTTTAAGGCAAATGGAGTTAGACTGAGAAAAACAGATCCATACGTCACCTTATGGAATATTCAGGCTTCCCTTCATGGAGAAAGATTTTCTTTTTTAAAAAAAGGTACATTGTTCTTGCTCCACCAACTGTGTCCTGACTCAGAGATTCGGGCCTTTACTAGCCAACGGACTGGGCCTTCATCTCTCTTGATTCTAAGGAGCTACATTGTGTGGCAGGCAGTTTTGATCCTCAGTTTTGCCCCTTGCCTTGAAACCCTTTGCCCCTACCCCTGCCAGTGCCCTCTGCCCCTGCCCCGGCCCCTGGCCCCTATCCCTACCCCTCAGTCTACCCACTGTCTTTTTTCACATTGAGACAGAACAAGCCCAGTAATCAACTAGGCAGGTAGTGACGATGGACTGGCCATGGTATAAAGCATATCCTCCCCCATTACTCACTCAGTGTAGGTGACCATAGACATAGAAGAACCATTTCACTTACTGCCATTGGCTTCCAGTACCAGAGGAGACAATGAGAGGAGGGCGATAACTATCAGAATACAAAGAGGTACAATAAGGGAAAGCCTATTAGAAGCGGAAATGTGGACTGGAAGCTGTGCTCAACTCTCCCACTTTCCAACTACAGATATATCAAAGAGATGGAACCACTACTCAAATGGATAGAAGCTGAGACTAAAGTCAAGCCACAAGTTCTGTTGTCACACTGAGTCTGGAAGGGTCTTCCCTTATTTGTATATGAATTAAAAGAAAAAAATAAATTAGAGTTTACAAACAAAGACGATGGGATAAGAGAAGTAGTTGGAAGACTCAGGGAAAGAAAATACTTGTGGAAAACTATTTGCTTTCAGAGCCAGAAGAAAAAGTCAAAACTATCTGGCATCTTCAAAAGATTGCAAATAATCATAACCTCTGCACACAGGAAGCAAAAGATCATAGGTAGATGAAGAGCAAAGGTGAAAAAGTAGCTGACTCAAAGAAAGAGTATAAGAAAATCCCAAAGGCAATAGGAGAATTAAAATCCACATGAAGTCAGCAAGGAATAGAAAGGATGCCGTAGAAAATTCACTTGCTGATGTGAAAGACATCTTTGAGATGCTTTCCCAGGGTGCAGATGAAAATGACAGAGATTCAGTTCTTCACCACATGCTTCATGAACACCTGCTATGTGCTGGTCACTGTATTAGGTGCTGGATCTAAAGGCTTTCACATTCTCTATCCTCAGAGTATGAGAGGCAGCCATTAAACCCTTAAATACAAATTAACATATAATTGCAAATTATGCTGGTTGCTGCAACTGGCACTATAAAGACTGCTCAGGAGAAGCCAATTCTGATTGGGTGCATAAGAAAGGTCTCTCTAAAGAAGGAATATATAGCTGGAGATATAAAGATGAGTAAGAGAAAAAAAAAAAAGTAGGTTAGGGCGTGTGGCTCTACAGCAAAAAAAGGATGTGGGGCAGCAGAGAGCCTGAAAGAGGACTGAGAAGAGAAAGGTAGGGAATGTGGTGCAAGATGTGTTGGGAGAGGTACTATGGCCAGATCACACAAGCCCACCTAAAGCTGGGTGAGGAGTTTGTATTTTATTCTAAGGGAAATGGGAAGTCATTTGAAGGGTTCTAAGTAGGTGGCTGATGTGATTTATGTTTTAAAGGGTCATCTGTTTCCCCAGTGGAGATAAGGATGGAATTGGGAATCTCACTGAGGGGGTCGGGGAAGTATGAAGTGTGATGATGACGTGGACAATGGTGGTGGCTAACACTGCAGAGAGAGAAGCGTATGGAGTTAGGACATGCGCTGGAGGTTACAACTGGCAGAAGTTGGTGATGGGTTGGGTAAAGGTGCTGGAGAGGGGACCATCTTGAATACAGTACATGTGATGATGCCATTAATTACAATGGGAAGATGAGCAGGAGAGCAATTTGGGGAGTGCAGGTTCAGGCCCTTCAGGTCTCAGATGCTTGTGAGGTGTTCATGAGTGAAAATGTCAAAAAAGTCCCTGGATATAGAAATCTATATGAAGTTCAGAAAAGAGATGAGAACTAGAGAGATAAATTGGACAGTCATCCACTATTACAGATAGTACTTATTTATTTTGGTTTTATGCACCTTTTCCTGATGGAAATATTCAAAGATACACAGAAGTAGACAAAATAGTATACTGAATTTCTATATACCCATCATAGTACACATAATGTTTTGTCATGAGAATGGTAAGTATCCTAAAGAGAGAAAGATCCAACTCCCCCTAAGTTTCTTCATCCTCAAAGTGGGAATATCTGAACCTACCTCATGGAGTTACAGTGAGAATAAAATGAGATTAACAGTGTGTGGTAACCAACTTTAGCCAGTAATATTTTGTTGTTGAGTGGGCAATATTGATCCAATATTGGAGGAAGAAAATAAATCAAGGTTAGTGAGTAGAAACAAATTAAGTTTCTAAACTCCAGAAGAAAGTATTCAAACCATTGCACTCTTACGGAAAGAAGAATGAAACAGAAGCTGCTGACACAGCTATGGCATGTTTTGTAATTCTCAAAAGGTGAGGCAAGCCAAGGACACAGCAGGAATCTGACCTAGTAAAATTCAAGTTTCAATGAAGTGTGAATTGTGTATATAAGACCACTAGTCCCTGGCAATGGAGCCCCCACTTTATGGCAGAAACATTACATTAAGGGAAAAGTCACATGACAATGAAGTACATAGTGAAAGGTCAGAACATGACAGGATCTGGTCTGGTGTGGGGTTGGGAAGGTTTCCACTGTAAAGAATGACTTCCTGAATAGACCAAAAGAGAGGGTTAAACTGTGCCTGTGCTCTAGAGCACAGCTTCTCAAACGTTAATAGGCACACTAATCGCCCGGGGGTGTTGTGAAGAAAAAGCTCCCTCTGCGGCAGTGGGTCCAGGATGGGGCCTGAGATTCTGCATTTCCAACAAGCTCCCAGGGGTCTCTGGGATCCTCCCCTGACTGCCTAAGTCTGTCACTGAGGAGTATGTGTGGCAGGTACCTGCCAGCACTGCTGCTAGAAAGACAGTAGCCCTGGGAAAATGGCAGAACCCATTCCTTCGGGAACCCTCCCGGATAAAGGCGCTGGCTTGTGGTGGCCAGGGGCTTTGTCCATCCCCCTGGGCCTTCTGTGGCCCAGGGCTGGGAGTAGAACAACGAAGGAGTCAACCGCTATTGGGATCAACACTGTCACCCACGTCCACGCCCCCAGGAACTCAGCATGCAGAGGTAGAGGAGAGAGAAAATGATGGGAGAGATGACAGATACGGAGAACGGAGAGTGAGCACTGGCACACAGGGACTCGCTGTTCCTAGCCAAGAGATGCAATGAAAGATCTTCTTAGAAAAAGGTTTTCCTAAACTTAAAGAAGATTTGTATCTGCAGGCTGAAAGAACTTACTACAGTTCAGGGAAAACGAACTACCTACACACAGACACATTTGGCAACAAGTTTTAACTACAAGGGGGAAAAACCTACAATCTAATGACAGGAGAAAACAAATCGTCATTAATTGAGGGCTTACCTTGAGTTCTGCACGCTACTTGGTGCTTTCCCTGAGTTTGCTCATTGAAACCTCATAGCATTCTAACAGAGTGCTGGTGTTGGCCTTTAAGTGGACTGGATCCAGAAACTCGGACGATCGTGTCAGGATCCCTCTGCTCTCCAGCTGCCTCAGCTCTCTCATTCCACGTGGGAGCAGGCAGGCTGCCCCAGACGCGGCACAGGCAGCTCCAGGCTCACGTTGTCCCAGCTCAGCTACCCCAGGAGGAAGAGAGTCCCTCTTCTGGTTTCACCATAGAAGGACACCCATTGTCTTGTTCTGCGCTTGCCCTTGGATCCATCACGGTGACCAAGAGGATGGAGTGAGATTATTTGGCCAGGGGCTGAGGGTCTATGTTTAGAAGTCCCACCAGAATTAAAAGGTTGGAGTAAGAAAAATAGACAAAAGAGAGGAAGGATGGTTTGGCCAACAAAAGCAAAATGTCCACGACAGGGGGGTCTATGAGTTGCCCCACTTTACAGATGACAACAGTAAGGATTAGAGGTCAAGTGACTTGCCCAAGGTCACACATCCAGTGTAACTGAAGAGCCAGGATATAAACCAAGGCAGTCTGAGCAGAACTCTTAACCACTGTGCTGTAGGCAACAAAGTGAGTTTGGTTTCAGACTTCTCTGCAACATCAGCTCTCAGAAGAAAATGGAGCAACAGTTAGACTTTCTGGAGAAAAAGACTAACCAAAGATTTCTGTGCTCAAATTATCTTTCACAATAATAGCTAACAAATGTTAAACATACACTGTGTGACAGTAACTGTTCTAAGTGCTTTATATATATTGACTCATTCACTTCATGGACAGCCCTGTAAGAGAAGAATTCTTATTATGCTCATTTTACAGATGAGAAAACTGAAGCCCAGAGAGGTTAAGTAAAAGGTTATCTAAGAGACAGGATGGTGCCTAGGGAATCTGATCTTTTAAGCCTACGCTGTGAACCGCTATTCCATACTGCCAGGGTTCAAAAGCATATTATCAACACACACTTCTTGAAAAAAATTAATGAAAATATACACCCCAATAACAAGAAAGTTAAAAAAACTGAGTTCTAAAATTAGAAAATTGTGTAAAAATGACAAAGTTTTTAAAAGTCTAAATGATTAATCTGTATCTTCATAAAAGATTTTATTAACAGAGAGAAGAGGGAGGGAAGTAAAAATGAGCTTAACCTGGGTGAATCAGAAGGAACTAAAAGATTAGCATTTCATTTTTCAAAAACATTTTTATAGGGGGAGGTAATTAGATTTATTTATTTCATTTATTTTTAATGGAGGTACCAAGGATTGAACCCAGGACCTTGTGCATGCTAGGCATGCACTCTACCACTGAGCTATACCCACCCCCCAGCATTTCATTTAAAAATTCTGATAATTTAAGAAATACAGGCCACAGAATGCCTTTTTTAAAATTGTTACTCAGCTTGAAAATTTTGTTTCTAAAAGAAAACAATAAGTTTTTTTTTTTTAAAAAGGTAAGCAGTAAGGGTTTTTGGTAATATGCACTTGTGGATGCAAACTTATTTGATGTGTTTCACACCACTGCTGTTATCTTTATTGGTGCTCAAATTATCACAACTGGGGCTAGTGGGAATTTGAAGTTGGCTCCTCAGTCCTTTTGCTGTGATCTAGTAGTCTCTAATAGCTTTACTGTTATCAAAATACCTTGTATGTGTTCTTCCCCAGACCCACAGGATGCTTAAAGGTCATACTTACTAGTCCTAAAAGGAGTATATATGCCTTCCAAAGCATGAGGAAGATAAAAGCAAAGGAAATACTCATAAGAGAAAAAGAAATCATAAACCAAAGGAAATGACAAAAGAATTTTTTAAATAGCATAGCAAAAAGATGAAACATAATAAACTAAATATATTAGTTACCATGATAAATATAAATAGATCCTGCTCCCATATTTAAAAATAAAATTTCCCAGACTAGATTTTAAAACATCAATTCTATGTTATTTAAAAGAATCACACAATGGCACAAAAAGATCAATGTAAGAGAATGGGAAAAAATATGCAAAACAGATACAAATGAAGGGAAACAAAGATCAAAATACTTGAATTAGTAGAATTTAAGACCAAAAACTGAATGAAATGAGACTGAAATGTATAAAACCAAAATATGAAGGATAGAGACTCAATAATAACAATTAGTAAGTCTTATTTAATAGATTCCTGGAAAGAAACATGTATACCAAACAATACACCTTTTTTCCTAGTGCCCATGGAACGCTTACAAAAACTGAATATATAGCTGCACTATCATGGCACTTACACAGGGTTCAGTTGCTGAAGGGGACTCACAGGACCCAAACTGGCAAAGCTTACAAATGTACAGTTTATTATAGGGAAAGGACACACTATAGCAAAAGCGTGAAAGTCAGAATATACATTGGGCCTATGACTCACAGCAGGGGTCTGTCCTCTCGCTGTAAGGGCCAGCCCAGATGACTCGTGGATCGGGAGCCACTGATGTATGCACAGAACACTCCAGAACCAGGGAGACTAAAATGAAATCTTTGCTGAGGTTGTTTATATTTTGCTTGTCACCTAGGCATAGCTCTGCTGCAGGACCAGCAGAACCCTGGGGCAGGGGCTGGAGAGTATCACACTAAGAGCAGGTGCAACTCTTCAATCTCATTGTTATTAATAAACAAAGCTGACAAGCTGGGTGAAACTACCCTGAAATTCTTTGGACTCATGGTTACATAGAGACACTATACATTAATGTTTCATGCTTTGACCAGGAGTCAGCGTCAAGCAGGAGCTTTAATATAACCAAACAGCTCAGGTTAATTGCAGATCTGCTGTGATTATCCTTTACAGCACAATCACAAAACATGAAGTATAGTTCAATAATTTCCAATATGCTGAGACCACACAAACTCTATTTTTGGATCACAATAAAAAAATTAATAAATAGGATGAGTACAAAGTAATCAAAAACACAAATTATAGTAAGGCACTTTTTTGAGAATATATGTCTGATGAAAATTGACAAGAATGTTAATATCCAGCATCAGTAAGGATCCAGGGGAACTAGGCCTCTTCATTTACTGCTCCTGGAAACATAAATCTGTAGAATCTTTCCCAGGTACATCTTGATAATGTATATAAAAATCCTTAAAAAGGTACATTCTTTCAGCTCAGAAATTATCTATTTGGCATTTCATTTTGAAAAAATAATTGAGAATATGGGCAGATGTTTATTGTAGCACAGTGCATAATAGCAAAATATTGGAAACAGTCAAAACGACCAGCAATATGGGGACTGTTTCAGAAGTTATATCCATGTCCAATTATTCAAAATAATTTTGTAGAGGTCTTTTTGTGGCAGGCTCTGTTAGTTGCAGGTCTAAAATCCTTTCCTGTCTTCTTCTGTAGTGACAGATCCCAGATATTGTTCAGAGCAGCAATGTTCACTTTCCAGGCAGAAAACCATAACAATCCTGTTCCCACTTTCCTAGCTTCCCTTCACCTAGGAATGGCCATGTGATCCGGTTCTGGCCAATGAAATGTGAAGAGAAGTCTCCTGGGGGCTTTGAGAAAGTTTTTTGCTTTTCTTATAAAAGGGCAAGATTCTGTTGATACCAATAATCATCTACTGCAGACCTTATATTTAGGGTGAAAAATTAACTATTTGTTAGGCAAGAATTGATTAGGTTTTCTTTTATTTGGAGCCCAAGGTGTCTCTCACTGTGGCAGATGCAGTGATGCGCTTCCTCAGATCTCCCTTCAGGACTCCCAGGTACTGGCAGTTCTCTAGGCTGCTGGTCTTCACCTGCCAACTATCTCCAGGAATTGTACTCAGGTGAAGTCAGCTGCCTTGCCCAGTGTCACATCCTCGTCCTGGGAGGCAGTCCACATCAACCTCTCCGTAGAAGTGTAAAGGCCCCACCTCCTTTCTTCAGTTTGCAGGGTCCTCCCAGCTCCAGGGCTGGAGCCCCTGTGACTACTGCACCATTGCCTAACTTCCCTTTCTGCCTAATCCTACTTTATTCCCTTCCCTGATGGTGTTGATTTTAAGAGTACTCTGTAATAAACTTCCTGCACTCAAATCTCTCAGAGTCTGTTTCCTGGGGAACCCCACCCACAGCACTGCTGACACATTTATTCACATAAAGGAGATGTTCCAAATATACTGCTAAATGACACAACAACAGGTTATAGAGCAGTATGTATGGTGTTTTCTTATTATACAGATTATATATCTGCAGTGAAAGAAATTCTGCAAAGGAAAACACTAACAATTTAACACCAGAACTTGTGTTTCCAACAATACATTGAACTAGATATTTAGAGAAACTCCTAATTCAGAACACATTAAATGCCAAAAAAAGAAGTTTTAGTATTTTAATACACATACTAGTGATGGGAAAGTAAGGGAATTCCTGGCCGGGGCAAGGGGAGGGAGGCAGAAATAATAGGAAAGCATAAATCCACAAGAGCTAGAGATCATATTTACTCTGGAGGTATCTGCTGATTCCTGATGGCCTTGAGCAAGGTTTTCATGAGCCACTGCTATAGGGGAGAGGAGACAAAGCCTAGAGCCCAAGCAGTGTGAGAGGTCAGGATGGAGATGCTTGCATAAAGGCAGGAAAGTCAAAGAACAGTAGCCTCAAAAAGTTTAGCAGGAAAAAGCCCACCTTGAAGACGGAGCTGGAGGAAGTAAACTTCATGGCAGTAGCCAAGCACAAGCAAACTCACATTGGTGTGGGTCAGATCTAAACTTGAATTGCTGTGGTCAAAATAAACCTTTTACCCAAAACAGAGTTCAAAGTGGTCCTTGGTAGTACCCTCAGAAAATTGTCAGAAGAAAACAAAAATTCTTCTTGGGAGGAATACATTTACCAACTTCAAAGAATTACCATAAAGTTACAAATTCAGAATAATAAATAAATCACTAAATCCATGAGGGTCAGCATAAATATCAAAATTCAGTATCAGGCACATGGACACACAAAACTATAGATATAGGACATCCAGATACAGATTACAAAATAATAACATTTGTTGTATGTAAAGAATTGAAAATAGAGTTAACAGAATAAGGGCAGAGACTATCAAAACTGACTAGGGTGAATTTGAAAGAAAGTCAAATAGGAGTTTATACAATAAAAAAGTAATAATTTAAATTAGAAACACAAAGAATGTTTCAAACAGCAGACAGGACTAAAAATAAAATTAGAGAATTAGAAGATAGATCTAAATAAATGACCAGTATAGGAAAAAAGACAATGATAGAAAATTTTAATTAGAGGTTAAGAGAAATAGAGCATAGAGAAGGTCCAATACATGTTCCAAGTGGAATTCCAGGAGAGAGAAATGATAATAGAGGAAAAGGCAATATACAAAGAGATAAGATTTCAGATATTACAAAGAACAACAATCTTCAGAGGCAGAAACCTAAGAACTCCAAGTAGGATAATTAAAATAAGTCCACATTTAAACACATAGTAATACAACTGCAGAATACCAAAGACAAGCAGAAGACTTTTCAGTAATGGCAGCCAGAAGACAATAAGATATTATCTTCGAAGTGGCAAGAGAAATTACTGTCAATCTAGAATTTTATACCTAGCAAATAAACTTTTATGAATGACAGTAAAATAGAGATATTTCCAAACAGAAATAGACATCATTAAAAGAACTTTTAAAGAACATATCCTGGAAGGATAAAAATGATTCTAGGAGGAATATCTGGGACACTGTCAGAAAAAAAGATAAGAAAAAGAAATAAAGGGTATACATATCAGAGAAGAAAGAAAATCATTTATATTGACAAACAACACTTCCATGTATAAAAACCCAAAGAGTCTACCAAAAAACTACTAGAACCAATAAGTGAGTTTATCAAGGTTATAGGACAGGAGGTCAATATACAAAAATCAACTAATTTCTGTATACTAGCAAAAGACAATCAGAAATTGAAAACTGAAAATAGTACTATTTACAAGAGCACCAAAAACATGAACTCTTTAGGTATGATTTTTACAGAATATGTGCAAGATCTGTATGCTGAAAATTACAAAACATCAATGAAAGAAATCAAAGAAGACCTAAATATATAGTGATATACTGTCTTCATAAATTGGGAGACTCATTGTTAAGATGTCTGTAGTAGGCAGCCTTTAAGATGGCCCTTAATGATCTCTGCCTTCTTGTATTCACGCCCTTGTACAAACCCCTGAACTTGAACGTGGGCTACACTGGGTATTGAACTTCTAATGAACAGAATAGGGCAAAAATGATGTCACCTCCTAGATTAGGTTGCAAAGAGTCTGTGGTTTTGTCTTGAGCACTTTCACCCTCTCACTCTGAGGAAAGCTAGCTGCAATGTTGTGAGCTGTTCTAGAGAGGCTCACAAGTAAAGGAACTGAGGGAGGCTTCCAGCCAACACCCCAAAAGGAACTGAATCTTGCCAACAACTACATGAGTGAATATGGGAGCAGATCCTCCCCAGTTGAGTCTTTAACTCAGCCTTGAATGACAACTTGATTACGATCTTATGAAAGGTCTTATGAAAGGCCCTGAGGCAGAAGCACCCCACTAAGCTGCACCCAGACACCTGATGCACAGAATCTGTGAGGTAATGAATATTTGATGGCGTAGACTGCTTAATTTTAGGCTAGTTTGTCATGTAATAATAGATAATACAATGTCAATTCTCCTCAAATTGAGGGATAGATCCCAGAAAGACTTTTGTAGAAATTTTCAAGCTGACTCTAAAACTGATATGGTAAAGCAAAGGAACTAGAATAGTCAAAACAGTTTTGAAAAAGAAAAAAAAGTTGGAGGACTCACAGTGCGTGATTTCAAGATGTGATATAAAGCTAGAGTAATTAAGTGTGGTAGTGGCAAAAAGATAGATACAATAGATCCATGAGCTAGAACACAGAGTCCAGAAATAAACCCACACATATATGGTCAATTGATTTTTGACATAGGTGAAAAGGCAATTTTTAAATAGATAATCTCTTCAACAAATGTTGCTGGAACCACTGAACATTCACATGCAAAAGAAACAAACAAAAGAGCCTCATTGTATACTTCACATCATATATACAGATGAATTAAGCATAGATCATAAACCTACATGTAAAGTTGAAAACAATAAAACTTTTACAATAAAATCTTTGTGACTTGGGTTAGACAAAGATTTCTTATCTCTGACACTAAAAGGATAATCTATAAAAAATTGATAAATTGGACTTCACCAAAAATCTGCTCTTTGAAAAACACTTTTTTTTTGAAAAACACTTTTAAGAAAAGGAAACAGACAAACCATAGTCTGAGAAAAATATTTTCAAAATACATATCTAATAAAGGAATTGTAAGCAAAATACATAATGAACTCTCTAAAGTCAATAATAAGAGCACAAACAATCCAATTAAAAATGGTCAAAATATTTGAATAGACACTTCACTAAAGGATATGTATGGATGACAAAAAGCATAAGAAAAGCTGCCTGACATCATTAGTTATTAGGGAAACGCAAATTAAAACTACAATGAAGTACCATTCCACTCCCTCTAGAATGGTTAAGATTCAGACAACTAATAACATCAAGGGCAAAGTAAGGTTGTGGGACTACTAGAACCCTTGCCTGTGGGAATGCAAAATGCTACAGCCACTTTGGAAAGCAGTTTGGCAGTTTCTTATAGAGTCTGACATACACTTACAAAGTTAAACATACATATAAGAATAATAGCCTTCCAAATATGCCCACATCCTAATTTCTGGAATTTGTAAAAGTTACTTTACATGCTAAAAGGAACAAGCTGCAGATGTGATAAAAATAAGGGATGAGGAGATTATCCTGGGTTATGTGGGTGGGCCTGATGTAATCACAATGGTACTTATAAGAGGGACACAAGAGGAGTCAGAACAAAAGGAGAAGGTAATTTGATGATGCAAGTAGAGATTAGAGTGATGCGCTTTGAAGATGAAAAAAGGGGCCTCCATCCATCCTCCTGTATTCCACCTGAAGAAGGAATATAGTGGCCACTAGAAGCTGAAAAAGGCAAAGAAAAGGATTCTCTCCTCAGAGTCTCCAAAGGGAATCAGCTCTACTGACATCTTAGTTTTGGTCACTTAAGACTCATTTTGGACTTTCAACCTCCAGAACTGTAAGAGAGTAAGTTTGTGTTGTTTTAAGCCACTAAGTTTATGGTAATTTGTTATAGCAGCAGTAGGAAACTAACACAATTTACTATATCACTCAAAATCCTAACTCAGTAGTCTTATTCCTAGATATTTACACAAGAGAAATGAAAACATATGTTTAGACAAAATCCTGCATGCATACGTGTATGGTAACTTTATTCACAGTTGTCAACAACTGGATACAACCCAGATATCATTCTACTAGTGAATGGATAAACAAACTGTGGTATATCAATAAAATGGAATAATATTCATTATTAAAAAGGAACAAACTACTGATGCTTGCAACACCCAACTCAAGATCACATTACAAAGATTTTCTCCTATGTTTTCTTCTAGCTTTATAGTTACAGGTTTTACATTTAAGTATATGATCCATTTTGAATTAATGTTGGTATACGGTGAGCATATGGTGTTAGGATCAAATGCATTATGGTAAGTAGGGCTGGGGGTGGGGGCAGTGGTAGAGGGTAAATGGAGAATGACTGCTAATGGGTATGAGATTTCCTTTTGCTGTATGAAAATGTCCTAGAATTGACTGCAATGATGAAACTGTACATTTTAAATGGATGAATTGTATGGTATGTGAGTTGTATCTCAGTTAACCTGTTTTTTAAAAAGTCATCCAGATTGGAAAAAGGGAGCAAAATTGTCTGGTACCAGATGATCTATGTGGAAAATTTGATGGAATCCACAAAGAAGCTACTAGAATTAATGAGTTAGTAGGATACAAGAACAATATACAAACATCAATTTTATGTCTATATATTCACAATGAACAGCTGAAAATTAAAATTTTGAAAAAGTAATTTCATTTATATTAGCATAAAAATATTAAATATTTGGGGATAAACTTGCCAAAAGACGTGAAAAACCTGTACACTGAAAACTACAAAATATTGCTGAGAGAAATTTAAAAAGGCTAAATTACTGGCCAGATATACCTAGTTCATGGGTTGGAAGACTCAATATAAAGATATTAATTCTCTCCCACATTCATCTATAGATTCAGTGCAATCCCAAAGTCCTAGTAGGCATTTTTTTTGGTAAAAAAAATGACAAGTAGATTAATGGAATAGTATAGAGAGTTCACAAACAAATCCACCCATATATGAACAACTTATTTTTTCAAAGGGTACAAAGGCACTGCAGTGGAGAAAGAATAGACTTTTCAACAAATGGTACTGTAATAATTGGTTATCCACATGCAAACCCCCCCAAAAGACAAAAGGAACTTGGATCCTCACACCATATACTCACTATATATCAAAATTAATTCAAAATGGATCATATACCTATATGTAAAACCTATAATTATAAAGCTAGAAGAAAACAGGAGAAAATCTTTGTGACCTTGAGTTAGGTGAAAATTTCTTAGATAGCACAATAAAAGTGTAAGGCATTAAAAACCAAACTGATGAATTAGACTTCATCAAAATTAAGAACTGCTCTTCAGAAAACACTTGTGATAGATTGAAAAGACAAGGCACAGACTGGGAGAAAATCTCTGCAAAGAAGATCTGATAAAGGATTTGTACCCAGAGTATATAAAAACTTTCAACATCCAGCAATAAGAAAACAAGTAACCCAATAAAAATATAGGCAAAAGATTTGGCAAGATACTTCACCAAAGATATACGAACAGCAAATAAACACATGAAAAGATGTTCAAAATCATTAGTCCTCGAGGAAATGTATGTCAAACCACAGTGAGATACCACTTCACACCTATCAGAACAGCTAAAATTAAAAAGACTGATGATATCAAGATAAATGGAAAGCCTATGTTCACACAAAGACTATACATAAATATTCAAAGTAGTAGTTTTAATTGTAATAGCCCCAAACTGGATACAACTCAAATGTCCATTTACAGGTGACCTACCCAACATGGATAAACAAATTGTGGTCTAGCCAAACAATGGAATACTACTCAGATGAACCACTGATATATGCAACAACATGGATGAATCTCAAAATTATCACATTGAGTGAAAGAAGCTAGACCCAAAAAGAGCACATGCTATTTGATTCCTCTTATATAGAACTCTAGAAAATGCAAACTAATTTATCCTGACAGAAAACAGATCAGTGGTTGCTTAGAGATGGGGGCTGGGAAAGGAAAAAGGGAGGGACTAAAGTGGCGTGAGGAAACTTATGGGCATGATGGAGGATACGTTCACTATTTTGACTGTGGTGATGGGTGTATGCATATGTCAAAACTTCTCAAATTGTTCTTTCAATGTGTACAATTTATCATATGTCTATTATACCTCAACAAAGCAGTTGAATTTTTTAAATTAAGATTTGTGTATTGTATATTGAGAATATTTTTCCCTGGCCCAATTTTCTATGTGAAGATTATAACCATAGTCATGCTTAACTAGGCACTCACCATTTATTAGTTATCAGAGGCAGAAAAACAGGGATTAAAAGCATGTTATTTTCCTCCTCTTTGAAAATTATTCATCTTTTTACTTGCAGAATTAAACTTCTTCAATCAGTATACTTCAACATTTGGCTAGAATGTGAAACGTTTCAGTAAAGTCCGGAAGGAAATAAATGACTTGATAAAACATAACATTTAAATTTGAAAAATTCTATCATACTGTTTTGTCCATTATATTGTTGATCTCTCATCTCAATCTGACTAAAATACTATTAAGTATTATTAATTTCACTAGCATGGAGCTTCAAGTCTAGAATCAACTGAAAAAAAATGGAGTTCTGTCAGAAAAGGAATGTGACTCTATAATTCAGCCCCTGTTCCAGCTGTTCTTCACGTGTGAAGGCAAACATTTCTGACACTTAAGGAGTCATGTCCGTTTCTGAAGCGATAACTGGAAGCAATAAGAATGGCATATGAAAAATTAATCAGAATGAAGCAAGCTCCAAATGTGAGAAACATTGGTGTGATGTTCAAGTTAATGTTCTTTGATTTTTGCTTATGAATGTCCAATTGATCAAGCATCATTTGTTGAAAAGATTATTCTTTTTCCATTGAATTGCTTTTGCATGTTTGTAAAAAAAATTAATTTGGTGCATTTCTGGGTTCTATTTTGTTCTATTGATCTATGTGTCTATTCCTCCACCAGTATCACACTATCTTGATTACTATAGCTATATAGTATGTTAACATCAGGTAGAGTGATTCTTCCCACTTTATTCCTCTTTATCAAAATGTTTTAGCTATTCTAGTTCCTTTGTCTTTCCATGTAACTTTTATTTTTTTATTTATTCTTTTTTAAAATTAAAAATTTTTGTTGTTTTGTTTTGTTTTTAAATTTCCAAATTCCATTTAGAATAAACTTGTCCATATCTACAAAAAAGTCTTGCTGGAATTTTGATAGGAATGGTGGTAAACCTGCATATCAATTTAGAGTTAATTAACATCTCTACTATATTGTAACATCTCTACTATATTGTCTGCCAATTCATGAACACAGTATGTCTCTCTATTTATTTAAATCTTTGATTTCTTTCTTCAATGTTTAAAATTTTTCAGCATACATATCCTTTACATGTTTTTCCTAGATGGGTTTTTTTTTTTGGCAGTCATTTTAAATGGCATTGTTTTTCAGTTTTCACATGTTTATTGCTAGTATATAGGAATAGACTGATTTGTGTGTATTTATCTTGTACTCTGCAGCCTTGTTGAACTCATTAGTTCTATGAGTTTTTTTGTGGATTCTTTGGGATTTCCTATGTAGACAATCACGTCATCTGCAAATAGAAATAGCGTACATTCTTTCTTTCTGATCTGTATGCATCTTATTTCCTAAGTGCTATGTTGAATAAAAGTGATGAGAGTGGACCTCCTTGCCTTGTTCCTGATCGAGGGAGAAAGCAGTCAGTCTTTTACCATTAAGTATGATGTTAGCTATATGGTTTTTTTTTTCAGTGCTCTTTATCAAGGTAAGGAAGTTCCCCTACGTTCCTAATTTGCTGAGTGTTTATTATGAATGGGTGTTTAATTTTGTTAAATGCTTTTTCTGCATCAATTATGTTATCATGTGATTATTCTACCTTAGCCTGTTGATACAATGGATTACAGTGATTGACTTTTGAATATTTTACCTTTATATCCTGGAATAAACCCCACTTGGTCGTGGTGTGTATACTTCTTTTTATATATTGTAGGATTTGATTTGCTAAAATTTTTTGAGGATGTTTATGTCTAAGTTCGTGAGTGATATCATTCTGTTGTTTTCTTTTTTGCACTGCTTTTGTCTGGTTTGGGTATTATATTGCCCTCAAAATGAGTTGGGAAGCATTCCTTCCTCTTCAATTTTCTGCAATAGTTTCTGTAGAATTGGTGCTAAAACTTATAGAATTTTAAAGCTGGAAGGCACCTTTGAAATCACTGAGTACTGACTGGGATCTTGATTTGACCATAGGGACACCAGAGACCCCATTTTTTTCTCTCTAGGTAGCCAGATTCAATTGTAGATTTCTATATCTTGGCAGATTAGCAAAGGAATTAAAACGACTATTCTTGACACAGAATTAAAAGAAGACAGTATGTTCAGAAGGCACTAAAAAGTCATTTACTAACAAAGCTGATATTTGTTCTCTTCAGTGCACTATAAAACCAGGAAATGATGAATGAATTCAAACGTTGAAGAAATAATGAACCAAAGCAGTAAAGGCTGGTGAGTCTTAGGTTGTTTTTCACCAGAAACTGACTCTGAAGCAAGGATTCCAGTGCAAGTAGTTTATGTAGAAGGTACAAAAACAAACAAATACCTCAGTAGGTGAATGAGGAAGTTACTGGGGAAGTAAGACAAGGAAGGTAGGGCAGCCAACAGAGTGAATTATTAAGTCCACTGCCACTGTGGGTGACTGAAACTTAATCATGTCAGGGAAATTCTGAGAACCAGTGTAAGGCACACACATGCCTCAGTTACTCCACCAAAGACAGAAGGAGCTGGGATATTTATATATCAAGTTCTTTCAGGCACTGAGTTAGAGTCACGTTTGAGGGGCATTAATTCCCTGGCACTTCTGGTCTGTTATGTAAAAACCAACAGCAGAATGCCCTAAACAAAGGTCTGCTTACAAAACAAAAACAAAAAAATCCACAAAAAAAAACTCCAAAACCAAAACAAAAGCAATAGTTTTACCTATGGGTCCCAAAATTACTATTGTGGGTTTTGCATTCCTCTCTTAATCCATTCTTCTCTTCTTTTTGTGGTTCTTCATTTGTCTATACTGACATTTTACAAAATTACATTTTCCTAGGTTTAAATTTAAAAAATTGTTTACCACTCGTACATTGTGGTGGTCTTCCTAATGATGCTATTAAATATGAATACAGAATTTTATGAATAAGAAAAAAAAGGTGGTCAGGGGTTGGTAAGTTGGAAGTTAGGCTGTGTGCATGAAGCGGTAAAGGCCAGGGGATACATGCTGCACATCTACAGCACCTGCCATAGCTGGGGAGGGGAATCACATTTTGAAGACAGTGAAATCACCTTCCATAGAAAGATTTGTGTGATTTTAGAGGGAAAATATGAATATCATGATTTAATTTATTCCAAAATTACTCAAACTATAGAAATATATTCCTGGGAGTGATGCTGTAAAACTTGTCAAAAATAATATTCCTTTGATGCTGTGCCTTCAAAAATAATCTATGAAGGCAAAAAGGGACTGACAATGCATAGTCTTTGCATAGAGCATTTTTATTCACTTTAAATTAATGCAAACCTGAATATTATCATCTTATGCTATTTAGCATGTTAAAAGAATTACATCAACTTATTTGTGCTAAATGAAAAAGTACTCTGAATGAGAAAAAAAAAGTAATGGATTGCATGCTGAGAATAACCTATGGATTAATATTTAAAGTTTCTCAAGAGATGATGTCATAATAAAACTTCCTGGGACAGAGAGTATAATGGCATTAGTCATAGATTTCCAGAAATGCTGATCCAACATCTTTTAACACTGGAGGATTTTTATTTATAGAAATCTGTAACAATTATTGATCCAAAGTAAGCTCAGGTTGTGTTTGATTCTTTCTTAATATTCCATGATGGAATGGTATAATGTTTGCTATTTATTTTTTTAGTCTGGTCCATAACCATCATATCTTGATTTTTTTCACTTTTCGAAGTTTCTCATATCTTTGCAAGTGTTGGAGAATATAATTTGACAGGTTAATTTTAATACCAAAGATTGTCACAATTTAATATTACCAGGGAGAAATGAATATTCACTCTTCCAAAAATACAGAAGGAAATGACTTACTTGTGGAGAACTTTAAAAAATGATACACATGAATATTTTAAACTTAATGTCATTTGTATGAATCATAGCTGAATATAATACTGTAAATTTATAGAGTTGGGTTGAAATTTCTTGGTATTTGGGCAATCTTCATTCTTTCTTATCGTTCTGGTCCACAGATTTGAGCATCTGACCTTACTTCCAAGCAAAGATTGAATAGTAGAGGTGAAGTAATTTCTTGTTACTAAAACTTCATTAATTTCATAAGCATAATATATATATACAAAACGTTCACTATCAAAACAAGCCACAAACTTATTTTAAATTAAGCCACACTTAAAATAATTTAGCCAAGTACTGTTTATGAACAGGAAGACCTGATGTCTTATTTAAAGCAAATCAACATTTCTTCAAGTTGTCAGTATTATTTTAGAAATAATTAGCATTAGTTAAGGAGACTGTATTATTGGTTTATCATAGGAAAAAGTTACAGAGAGCATCAACTTATAGAGTCTTATTATTCTGTGTCCTTTTTTAAACTTAAGGTTCTGATAACTTAGAACTATGTAATCAAATTTCCTCTTCTTTTAAAAAATCCTTTATTGCTGAGTTCCTACAAACTGTTCCTATAAAAGTTGCAGTCACCGTCAGTGGTGCCTGGTAAATGTACTAGCCTTGAACAACAGACAGAGGTTTCTATACAAGTGGTTATGCAGTTAATAATTTCTTCAGGAAGGCATTGCTGCACTACTTCTATGCTATTATCAGGAGTCCCTTTGTCAGTTAATATATGTTTCACATATAAGGCCTAACACTTGAAGATGCCTCCTAAGTTGGCGACCAAGCTAATGTTACAGAGTAAACTATAACAATTTGTCCCTCAAAAAGATTCTGTCAGTTGTCTGAAAATATTGAAAGTATTTAAAAATTACTTCATATTTTTTATAGCATCTCATTCAGGCATGTAATAAATGTTCAATATATATTCACTGAATTAGTATTTTTGCTGTTGTCATTGTTGTTAATAATAAAGAATGAGCCTTTAGATCCATCTACCAATTTACAAGAAATACAGGGGGCAAAAGAACATGTTAAGCTACCCCATGGGAATTTAATCAACAAAATCCAGATCATGGGAGATGCTACAGATAAACAATTTAGTTTTGTCAACAAATTGTAAGAGGGGGAAAGAGAGGTGGATGGGGAACCTACAGATTAAAAAGAGGTAAAAGATGTATAAAAATAGTAGGTGAAATTAAATCATAGTGTTTATGGATGCACACTTAGGTGAGGAAACTATAAAATAATGAAGTGATTACCACAATAGTCAGAAGGATGGTTACTCTTAGGAGAGGAGGAGCAGGTGGAGCACTTCTGGGGTGGTCAGCCATCGTTCTTTTTCTGACATGGATGGTAATTACAAAGGTGTCCCGGCTTCCAATAATTCATTAAATTGTATATTAGTTTTCTATAGTTTTCTATAGGTGTGTTATATTTAACAACAAAAAAGTTTAAGAAATAAACAAGAAATACATATATTTTCAAGTTAGTTACCAACATGACACCACAACAGATGTCCTCAACACCTCAACAGATGTTGAGAAGAGATGTCCTGTAGCTCACCATTATATAGTATAGACAGATACAATAGATATAAATAACAGCAAGGTCACAGAGCATAGTAAAATGTAGTAAAATAATTAGGAAGTGATGAGTTTTGAGTAACTAACTGTGCTTTTAATATAACAGTTTACTCACTTGTATGTTTATACAACTTAATTTTTAATAATGGCTATATTTAACAACTGGCTCACGAAATTCCTGGAAATGTAACAACCAGCTTGAGCAAAGCTAAGTATGAGCTGCTCTGGCACACTCCTGTCTGCATCCCAACAATTCTGCTTTCTCGTATTTTTAAAAGAAATTTAGTTTTTAAAATGAAATGCATACTTGCACAATGTTTTAAAAGTCAAATAGCTCTGCAATGATTGTTGAAAAATCCACTGGACTCTGCTCCTCTTCACCCCATTTTATGATTCTTAGAGGTAACCATTTCAATTATTTTAAGTGATTCTTTCTTATAAAGACACCAGTCCTATTGGATTAGGGGCCCACCCTACTCTAGTATGACCTCATCTTAAGTAATTACATCTACAACAACTTTATTTCCAAATAAGGTCACATTCTGAAGTACTGGGGGTTAGGACTTCAACATACATTTTCTGGGGAAGAGGACAGGACACAATTCAACTCATAACAGTGGGAAAGGGATTTTGTGTTTTAATTGCTTCTTAAACAGATTTTCAGACAATTTCTTCTCCTTCACTTCACCCCTTACTTTCAAAAATAGCCTGTGTGCTGCTGCCAATTCCTGAGCCTTCGGGGTGGGGGGGGGTGTCTCATGGTGTGAACTGCTTGGCTTCTTAGCTTTCCTTAGCCAGTTTAAGACACAGTTTTCTCAGATATGCTAAGTCAACTACTACTCATAAGTTTTCCAACTGACAAAATTTTGCCACTGTTTTCTCTGATCTTCTCTGATCTCTCTGTATCATTGAAGGTTTATGCCTTTAAGAAAAGTCTCTTTACCATTGTTTTAGTGGGTTTGAGGGGGTAACAGAGACTAAAATAGATACTCAAGCCAGCATTTTCATTCTCTCCTTCTTAAATAATGTCTTCTTTCTTAATTCTCTTGCATCTCAAACCACAACAAAACTTTTTAGAGAAAGAGTTTCTCTAATCTCTATATATGTGAATAATGGAGGGATAGAGAGAGACATGGGGTAGGGAGAGACAGAATCAGATTTGGTTGATTTAAATCCACACTCTATGATACTACTCTGCCTCCATGGAGTGGATAAACAAACATCGATATAGTACTCACCACTCAAAAAGTGAATGGCTGGAAAGCAATCTGACAATGCATATGAAAAACAATGCATATGTTTAACATCTCTGATGCATAAGTAGTACAACTCTCAACATTTTATCCTAAGGATATAATTTAACAGAATGAAGTGACACTGTGAACTTTCACTTATGGTGAATGGTAGACTAAATATTCTGAAAAACCATCCCACTACAAAAACCTACAAACCCTAGATAAAATACAAAAAACCAAAAAAACCTTTTAAAAGGTATAGTTGAGCTTGTAAGAAGGAAAATCCTCAGGAGTGAAAAATAAAGAGGGAGCTATAAGCTAGCATGGGATGTGACTGATGACCCTGAGTACATGTATCACTCCCAGGAACCTAAAGTCTCAGGTCTTCATAACCTCATGTATGTGGGAGACAAGATCTTGGGCTCAGATAAGGTTGGAATTGAGACCTCCACATAAAACCAGACTCTCAACAGACAGTAAGGTAAGACAAAATGTAGATAAAAGAGAAGGAATGCGGGAGACTCAATCTTCAGTATAACTAAAGAGCACATAGTATATTAAAGTTTCGAGACAGAAAAGAGAGAGCATCTAAAAGGAACAACAATTAGACAGGCAGTAACAGTGGAACAACTTCAGATTGCTGAGAGAAAACCAAACTACTGTCAATGTAGAATATGACATCTACTGAAATTATGTGTTTAAGAATAAGGGTAAAATGAGGACATTTTCAGAAAACCAAAAACTGAGCTATCACCAAAAGATGTTCATTAAAGAAGTTTTCAAGCGTATTCATCAGGATAAAAAAAAATAATCCCAGAAAAAAAAGTCTGAGATTTATAAAAACAACGATAATGTCTAATTTGGAGGTTAAAAACAAGATGGTGCTAAAAAAAATTGGATAACAATAACTTTAAAGACAACAGGATGATGATTAGCATTCTAAGGCCCTTGGATAGTTTGGGAAGGGAGGTGGGGCTATTGATTTAGATTTTACGGACACATTGCTAAACTTTAAGAGTAATTACTAAGAATAAAAATAGAGTTATAACTCTCAAAATAATAGAGGGGGAAATGTATAATCAAAAGAACAATCTGAAAGAAAAAAAGACAGGAGGGGAAGACAAAAAATCAAGACAGATAGCACAAAATAAAATGGTAAAGATAATTCCACATATCAACAATTAATTAAAATCACAATAAAGTGTAAAGTTTCCAAACTCACCAGTTAAAAGAAAGATATCCTCAGACTGGATTAAAACAAAACAAAACAATCCAGATACTTGCTGTTATCCTAGAGAAAACCTAAAACACAAAGAAGACATGGTATATCAGAATAATTAATGTTAGCTGCTATAACAAACCATCCCTATGATCTCTGAGGCTTAACACAACAATCAGGTTTATTTCTTGCTCACATCAGAGTTCATCAGGTCAGAGTGCTGCTTTGGCTGTTGTTCCTTCAATCAGTGACATAGGAATCTGGGGTCTTTCAATCTTAGTTCTACCATTTTGGAGTTTTTTTGCCTCAAGCCACGTGAGCAGGGGAAAGAGTGCATTGAAAACCACGTATGACATTTTAGGGGCCAAGCACAGAAAGGCTATACATCACTTCCACAACTGTAACTGTAAAAAGAGCTTGGAAATGCAGTCTTGTGTTGCCAGGAAGAGGAAATGGAATTAGTGAGCATCTAGCCAGTCTCTGACACACACAAATGTTGAAAATAAGAAAAGATGGAAAAAGGTATGCCAGGCAGACACTAACCAGAAGAAAGCTAGAGTAGCTGTGTTCATAATGGACAAAACGGTCTTCAAAGAAAAATATATTGTTAGGAATAAAGATAGTAGCCATATAACGATAACAGATTCAATTCGCCAGTAAGAGATGCAGTTTCTAAAATAAGGTGCCTAATGATATCTTCAAATAACATAAAGCGAATATTGACAATTACAAGGAGAAACCAACAAGTCCACTACCATTGTAGGATGTAACATATATCTTTCTCAGGAATTGATGTCGCACAGACTAAAAATGAGTAGCATAGTATAGGAAATAATAATACAATTAACAAGTTTGATCGAAAGGACATGTATCTAACTACAGGGAATGCACATTTTTCTGAAGAGTACAAGAAAGATTCATGAAAACTGACCATATACTTAGCTATAAAGCCAGTCTCAACAAGTTTCCCAGAATCAATATCATACAAATCATGTTCTCTGATTACAGTACAATTAGGTTAAAATAAATACCAGAAAGATAACCAAAATAAAGAAGACCGTGTATGATGATGTTCACTCTAGCATTAATTACCTATAATAGTGAAAAATTCAAATCACCGAAATATCCAATGATATGGGTATGGTCAAGTAAATTATGCCTTATCAACCCAATGGGGTATCATGTGGACATTAAAAATTACTTGTTTAAAAAAGACTATGTTTAAAATATAATATTAAGAGAAAATTTAAAATCTATATGTTACTTATGATTACAACCATGGGAAAATATTTGTGCATTTAGACAAAATAAGTGTGCAAATTAGAAAGGTATGAACAATTGAAAACAGTTGTTATAGTGGTGAGATTATATGTAATTCTACTTTTAAAAGGATTTTCTGTGATGTGGTTACATTGTTTAATGTGAGTTAAAAGAATCAATAGAAGACAGGCTCTCTGTCTGGCAGCTGATGCTAGTTATGCCTTAATATCCATTACCCCTTTCTTTTCTAACAATAGAATTTTAGTTGGGTACATAACTGCCCAAAACAAGAGTACATTTCCCTGCCTCCCTTCTAGCTAAGCATTATGATGGGACAAAGTCATAGCCAGTGAAATATGAGAAGTGGGTGCCCTTAAACGTAAAGAGTCTGTCCTCCTTTGACCTTTTCCTTCATCTTGTTACCTGAAATCTTCCTTTAGCTTTGTTATGGCCTGTTACATGGGGGTACTGAATCTGATATGCATTTGACTGGATGAGGGACTGCTTTCCAGTTTAATAAATGAGAATCTGTGTGACTCATGAGGACAAATATGTGTTTTCTATTCAACCGGTGCCAGTACAAGCTCTGAAAACAACAGGATTATCCATCCTATTTTTGGAAATCAAATGAGGACATATTAATATTGAAGAGTACACATGTATGTTGAATATATTCCAGTGGGAAATATACATATTTACTCCAATATTCTTTATCATTTAAGAGAATGTTTTAGGAAAGGATGGAATCCATTTATAGGCTACTTTGCACAATTTAAATCAGGAATAAACCTCCACATTTTAAATGTTAAACAAAATCAAAAACTATTTTTAAAATGCAATAAATAATGCACTTTGTTTAATTATCACAGCCTCAGGGAAGATTTGATATAATCTAATAGCCTGGATCACAAAAAATCAATAATTTGTACTATATCAGGAATGAGAATTTATCAATTCAAAAGGAAATTGATAAATATTACTCAAAACAGTCTTTATATTTAAAAAAATACAAAGCACAACATTTTTTTGGTAGTGGGAGGTAATTAGGTTTATTTATTTATTTATTTTCAATGGAGGTACTAGGGATTGAACCCAGGATCTGGGTTAGCATGTGCTAAGCATGCGCTCTACCACTGAGCTGTACCCTCCCTCAACAAGGTGCAACACTGAAGCGGAGACAACATTCTGCCCCAGGTGCTCACAATGCTCAATAATGATTAGGTATGCCATGTCATGCCTGCTGTAGCAACAAATTCATTATTATTTTTATTATAATTCAGAGTAGGTCAATCACAAGCTGTTCTATAAAAACAACATGCTACTAAAAAAAAGATACTGGAGGCTGACTCAAGAGCAGCCTTTTATTCTGTGAATTCTAATATTTATGCGAAGCATAGCCTGCTCAAATATTTTTTTAAATGAAGGAAAATCGAAATTGAATAAAAGGTACAGGGACTAAATACTCATCATCTTGAACAAAACCATATACAGCTAGACTGAGTGCATCTAGTTGAAATAATTTATTTAGGTTAAAATTCTGTCAGCAAGAAATATTTATACCTATGTTAATACAAAAGGGCTTAAAAATCTGCCACACTTTTGGTTAAGAGAGCATACCAAGGGCTTGTTTATATTTCGTTTTCCTTGAATGCACATACTCATCATTTATAGACAGACAAGCAGATTATTGAATAACTTGATTTTCTGTCAATTAGCTGTGCATTAACATGATGGAGAACTATTAATACACAAGTCTTGACACCAGGCAAATAATTCCTTTTCCTCTTTTTCCAATTCATCATTTGACACGAGTTCATTAACTTTCACAATGTCAAAAGAGGGGGTGGATAAAACGATTGTCTGTTTTTGCTTTGTACCTGATGTGTCCATTTGCAGCTCCTAGGTAGAATTATAAATAAAAGTGGAAAGTGTTTTATATTTTATTTTTCACTATTTTATGTTTTTATATTTGACTGTTTATACTTAGCCTCATCTCAAAATATTTTATAGCAGATTTTTAAAAAATTACAAAGTAAAATATGAATACATGTTCATTGTAAATATTCCTGCAATGCAGTATACTGAAGCAGATTTTCCACTGCATATAGTTCTTAGTAAGTGTAGATAGAAATGACTTCCATTTTGAGAAAAGCACCATTAGAGATGCGCTGAATCAACAATGTCAACATATAGAAATAGGGTTTTTTGCCAACTCATGCTGATGTGGAGCCAAAACGGCCGTTATTTACCAGAATAGCTACTCATACTGTTTAAGAATTTTTAAAATATGTGTTACCAAGAGGAACGTAGCTTTATACTATCCAGGGTATATACCAAATGTATGTATTTCATCCTTGAACTTGTAGATTAGGAAAATTCTACTTATGAAAGTAGAATTACTTACAGTTTGAATATTGTCCAAAAAAATACAAGTTAAACTTACACTTTCTGCAGAAACATTTTTCTCTTTAGCCATCTTATAAGCTTTTCTCATTTTTTCAACTTTCATTTGAGCTTGCTTGGATCGACGACCCAGATGTTTAATTTGACTTTGCTGCTGGTAGCGTCGATATAAAGGTTGAAGACTTGAGAAGGATGAGGGGCACCTAGAAAATATTTGTAGTATAGACAGAAAAATTCCATAAAATAATACAATTTAAATGTAAAGCAAGTTCCAAATTTTATTAAAGCATCCTCTAGCAAATACGTCATAAACCTCAGTGCTTAGAGCAATACTGCATGTAAGTTTTTAGGTCAAAGTTATCATTTCTGCCTATTATATAGCATGGTTCTTTATCTGCCACTTATGAAGGTGTATAGATAGATGATGTTTATGATGATGATGATGAAAATTATAAGACATGGTATCAATTTAGAATCAGTTTTCTTAGAAAACACCATGCAGTAGCCATTTGAATCTTTATATATAATCGTATATTAACATCAAAAAGGATTACATTGCATAATGGCTGAAACAAGCTGTTTTTATGTGTTGGGACCAGACACAGTTGGTGCCGTGCTCATAATCCCCTTGGCCATACCAATGCAGGACACGAAGGCCCAACTTATAACTGTCAGCATTGGCCTCAATTAGGCGGAGAGCTTTCTTACGAAAACAAGAGCCCACATGCAGGGAAAGTGCCCCAGAATTAATACCTCCCCTCCTGAGCTACCCTTAACCAATGACTAATGGGTGCTGGTGTATAAATATCTTAACTCCCTTGCCCGCTGCGGGATAACTTGAATTGCATGTTCTACACTGGTTAGGGCGTTCCCAGGAGGAATTAAGTTTCAGTTACCCACAGGGATAACCTGCTTGTTAACATACACTGTTTTGGCTGCCTGCTCTTTCCTGTTTCATTTCTCTACCCCACTGATGAGATCCTGGTGCTTCCTGGGATCACCTCCCAAATAAGCTACTCGTACTCAAATCCTTATCTCAGAGTTTGCTTCTGGGAGATCCTAAACTAAGACTTCATTAAAAGAAGCCTTTAAGAAAGTACTTTTTCCCTCTTCAATTGATATAGAATTTGGCTACTTATTTGCCTCTTTAAATGACTCATTCTTGGATAATCAGAGCAGGGAGCCTACAGTTACATATGGTGACAGAGAAAATTACACCATTTATTCAACCTTGGTGGTAATAGGGTTAAGTTCCATATTCAGTGCTTATACGGATGAGTTAGAGGAAATCTATTTCATGATGACAGACTGAGCCCTATACCAGGCCATCTGTCTGGTAAATGTATAGCTTTGATTATAAAATAAATGGGCTAAATTATGTTATTGGGTCAGCACCCACTCATTTCTACTTCTGAAAAAAGCCCAGTGTGTTTGCCTAACAGTGCGTCACCAGTGTCATTTCATGTACTAAAGGAGTATTTTTCATTCCAAATACGACTGTGTGAAAACAGACTATCAACAGGTCCTCTTCAGTCTGATTATCTCTTTTTAAGAAAAAAGGCTCAACTTGTAAATAAGATAGGCTAGGTAAGACTTGGTAATGGAAAGAAAAAAGGAATATAATTGGTGCAGTCATATTCTGTCCATGTTGTTCCAGATCATAATACAGTCTATTTTGCTACAACATACTTTTCTATAATGTGAACTGGCTCATATATTATTGGTAAAGAAGGGAATAATGTCACTGTAATTTATATGCAATTTATCCTCGGCAAGGGGAGCCAGAATAGCAAGAGAAGAATTACAACCTTCAGCAGAAAAGGAAAAAGTCTTGCTCTGTGCAGCATGGGCAACAGGGGCCCTTTTGGCTACATTTATGAAAACAAGAATTAACACCAGCACCTAGGACTCTCTCCCCAGAGAGGCCCCCCACGGCCAACAAGCACAATCTTACTGCCCTCCACCCTACTCCTTGCTTTGGGTGGTACATGGTTCTTGGCAGGTCACACTGCCTCTCATGCCCACTTAAAAGGCCATCACATTGGCCCAGGTCTCCACTTCCATCTGCACTGCCTCGGTGCCCACTACCTGCTCTAATTAAAGAGTGGCCAGTATTTCCACTCTATTGTACCTTTTTTTTTTTAATATTTTCTGGGGCAGACTGCCTAGTGATACAAGTTATCTCCCCAGGTACCAACTGTCCTTTTTGTTAGTGCTCTGTTTACAAAGTTGCATAAGTTTTGAGCAATCTGCCCCAACCTCATTTTTCCCAAATGCTGTTATTATCTTTTGTGAGCTATTTGGCAGAATGTGACCATTTCCAGAAGTGCCCCTAGTATTGCAAACCCCAGTGAAGGATCAACTTTTCCTAACTTCAGAAACAATTCGTAGCTGGTGCTGACGCATCTCTTCTGTTTTTGGTCTTTGTAACAGATACTTCATTTACTTTTTTAAGACGGTTTGAGATTATTCCAGTCTCTGCATAATCAACTATGTCATACATTATCATTGTCCTGGGAATGCTTTCGAGGTTTAACCTTCGCCAATAGTTATTTCTGCCACCAGAAGATGCAGGGGTCTCATCCAGAAGACTGGAATACTATATGGAAAAAATAACTAAGCATGATTAGCTGTAGTGCTTTAGAATGTTTGTAGACACATTTCCCAAGGTTCCACTCAAATGTTACTTCGTCCAAACAGCATTCCTTGATCCCATCTCTGAACTTTACTGGAATTCCTCTTCTGTGACTCTTATTTCTGACTACTTGATGTTTTAGCTCTCTGTGTATCTCTCAGCTCCCCTACTGGAAGGGAGGATCCTTCTCATACAGTATCATGTACATAATGTCACACTCACTAAATATATATCTAATGCATAAACATTACTATTTATTTAATGTATAATCTTATTTATTTAATGCATAAACATTAAACCTTTAAGGTAAATATAACTTAGATAAACTAAACTCAGGATGAGCCTAAAAACTGAAAATAGCTATGTGATCTACGTATCTGCCAATGTTTGTTTGTGACATGCTTGCATTGAGAAGACAGTTGCACAAACCTTTTTAGAAATAATTAGCTCATCTCTGGCGCTAAGTGGCGAATTTCACTATTTTCATTTCAAGTATTTGTAGAAATCGCACTTTTCTCTTTTTAAAATTTAAAATATCAAATTAGGAATTAAAAAGGTAAATACATGTAATCAATCAACCTTATCAATGTTCACTTAAGAGATAGAAATAGGGCAGGAGGAGCTACAATGCTAGGAAATGGAATAATAGCTACGCATTTAGGATATTACCCACCCCTCCATACACACACACTCTCTTGCACCTAAACAAATACAGGCAGTCCTCCTTTTGTATCATTTAGGTATGCACGAATTTCAATTACCACCATTTAGTCAAATGAACTCAGTCCTTCAACACCATGGTTCAAATTTCAGTTATCACAGTATTACTGAGTAATTGCATAAAGTACAAACTCTGCTGCTAGCTTTTCAGTCCATTGATTAGTACATAAATAACAGATATGCACGGTGGTAAATGACAAATCAGTTCACTTCTTTCAGAGTGTGTCAGTGACTGGTCACTGTGGATCTGCTATTTAGTTCACACACAGACAGCAAAGTATGTAACTGTGTTGCCTCTTCGTCTCCCAGTGATAAACCCATGTGACATTTTATAGATAAAGATAATCAAAGGGGAGAAAAGTCCAACAAAGAAACAAAGTGGTAAGACTGGAAATGAAATTCACAGACTGTTAATTGGAGTTCTAGAAGAAACAGGTGACCATGGGGATGTTGACACTATCATCATTCAAGAGACTGCAGGTAGGCTGCTAGAGGAACTTGGTGAAAGTGAATCTAGCAACATAAATGAGGAAAATGGCTGTGATGAAAAGGATGAAGTTTTCTCAGAGGAAGTAATGCTGGCAAAAAAGACACTTCATATTAAAGAAGCTCTGAGATATTCCACAACATTAATTTATTAAAAAAATTTAGAACATTTATTTTATCTTAGTACAATTAATTCAATTTAATTTATTTTAGGGGGAGGCAATTAGATTTATTTATTTATTCTTAGAGGAGGTACTGGGGATTAAACCCATGACTTCATACATGCTGAGCATGCACTCTTACCACTGAGCTATACCTATCCCCCAAGATATTCCACAACACTTAAAGTGCAAAGGACAAAATGTTGGTAGGTGATCCAAGGTTAGAAAGAAGTATGGCAATTTGCCAGGGCATAGAGAAGATGTTCACTCCTTATTGCTAGTTATATGAGAAGAACAAGAGGGCAAGCGCGGTTTAAATTACTCTTGATAAACTGGGTTTTAGGTTTTTATTTTTAAACAGATTTATTGAGATTCACATCTCAATAAAATGCAGAGTATAAAATTTAATAGTTTTTAGTATGATTGATAAGCTTTTTACAAAGAAGTTAATAAGCTTTTTACAGAGAAGTAAAACATTTTAATTCTCAATGTTTCTATTTTAAATTATAGTGTACTAAATACATGTTTTGCTTTTTTCCATTTTCCTATATATTTATAACAGACAGTAAGAGTTTTTAATGTTCTGACAAGATTTTTGAAAGGCAGGAAACAATCACAATTTTTCCCATTGATGACTGAGTTTGCTCTGCATGGTTTACAGCTTGTGTGGTCATTTTTATGGCCCTGAACTACTGTGCAAAGTGAGGACTGCTCGTATATTTTATTTCCAGAGAGTGGAGTGGTAAAATGGGTAAACATCTCAGAACTGTCAATGATCGGCTCTGTATTTATTGGCTATATATGACCTTGGGCAAGTTTTTAAAAATCTCATTAAACTCCATTTTTCTAATCTGTTAAAGGGTCACATAATTTACAAACTTGAAGATTAAAGCAGATAATATGCATATAAAGAACTAAAAACAATGCTGTGTCTGTCCATAAAGGGCTCAATGAATGTCAGCAATCATTATATCTCTCTCTTCCAATTCGTCAATCTGGTGACTTCTTTCTATGACACCAATGCTTGGCAGAGTCACAGTCTGCAAGTATGAGACCCATGTCCTTAGCAAATATAGTTGACATCCCCAAACTCTACTTATTTCCTGGTTCACTTCCCTATTCTTCCAGGTTTAGGCTCTCAAAGAAAGAAAACAGAATTGGGAATCTCTAAAGCACTGCATTTAATTTCATGTTTCACAAGGAAGCAACTGAGTGAACAGTTAAGGCCATATATTATCATTACTATGAGCTAGAATTTTGGGATCACTTGTTTCTTTAGAACTTCTAAAATAAAACAGGGTAATAATAGTACCTACTTCTTAGGGTTGTCATGATAATAAAGGGAGTTGGCATTACACAGCATTTGCTATTATTATTATTCAGGTATCTAGTTTAAGTTCCCTGAGTCAGCACTGCTGTCCGACCTGTTACGCAAACCAGAAACCTAGGAGCCATGTTGGACAACTTCTTTCGGCTTACCTCCCTGTCTTCAAGGCCCACTGCTTTTATTCTCTAATTATCTCTTGCATCTCCAGCCAGCCCTAAACCAAGATACCACCATCTCTCCTAAAATCTGTAGGAACCTCTCAACTAGGAGAATGCTTCTGCTGTCTCTAATCTGTTCTCTACATTGCAGCCAGGCGGATCTCTTCACTTATTAGATTATATCACCTCATTTCCTGAAACACTGCACCAGCTTCTCACTGGGCACAGAATTAAGGCAAAAAACAAACACCTTACTATGGTTGAAAGCCCTGCATGATGATCTCCTACCAGCCCTCCAGCCTGACTGCATACCACACCGTCTGTGCTCTCTCTTCTCCAGGTCCACAAATTTGCTTTCAGGATGTGCAGCTCCTCCTGCCACAGAGTCCTGGGGTGCACCACCTGCTGAGCCCCAGACTGAGGCTGTGATATATTGTTGATTGCCTGCCTATCAACCATTTCTCACTTTTCTCTTACGGAGCCGATTTTTTTTTTTCAGGTATGGAACTGACATATGATCCAGGAAGGAGGCCCCCAGCTCATGAACCATGAACGTTCTAAGTCAGTTGTGGAAAATGATCTCCTTTCCCCTTATCACTGATTGGTTTATGGGGAGCATGTGATCCACTTCTGACCAATGGTACCTGTGGGGAAGTCTGTTGAGGGCTTCTGGGAAAGTTTTCTTCCTGAGATAAGCAAAAAGATGCTAGGAATCCCCTTCTTCCTGCCTTTTAATGTAGTTGAGAATGTGATACTCATCTTGTTACTGTGTGAAGGAAGCCACGAGAACTGTAGAGAAGCTGACCCAGGACCCTGATGTCCTTGAGCTGTGGCATTAGCTAGCCCAGGACACACCTGTCCAGGGACTTCTTATATGGAACAACAAATGTCCTTTATTGTTTAAGCCTCTTGTGAATTGGGATATTCCATTACTTGTAGCAGAAAGCATCCAAACAATAATAGAACCCTTCCTCACTAGGTCAAATTCCCGTCATGCACTCTTAGCACCATGTATTTATTTTTTTCTGATGTTTTTAATTGAGATAAAATTCACATAATATAAAGTTTACCATTTTAACCATTTCAAAGTGTAAAATTCAGTGGTTTTTAGTAAATTCAAAGTATATATCACTACTAATTCCAAAACACTGCCATCACCCCAAGAAGAAACCCTACATTCCTTAGCTATCACTCCCCAGACACAAAAAGCCACATATTATATGATTCCATTAATATGAAATATCCAGAATAGGCCAATTCCGAAAGACAGTAGATTAGTGGTTGATAGAGGCTGGCGTGATGGAGGAATGGGAGGTAACTGCTTAATGGATGTAAGGTTCCCTTTTGGGTGACAAAAAGGTTCTAAAACTAGATGGTAGTGATGTTTGCACAACACTGGGAATGTACTTAGCTCCGCTGAATTGTACACTTTAAAATGGGTAAATTTTATATTGTGTGTATTTTACCACAGTAAGATAATGGATGATTCTTTATTCTTAGAGGATAGGATCAGATGGCTTATTTTGTTGTTTGTTTTCAGTATATAAATCTAAATTCCTTACTTGCACGTAGTCTTTCAGAGTGACAATATCTATTTTTTTAGTTATTTTGAACTTCTGGAAAAGATGTTCATCTTCCATAATTTGATGATAAAATTTCTTTTCCCCCATCACTTTGCAAGCATCAACCACTGCCTATAAAGAGAATAGAAAATACTTTTAAAATAGTAGTATAACAGTAATAACTATCAGCACACACTTTACATTTTTTTTGTGACAAATACATCAAATACTGTTCCTTTCTTCTAGCAGTTTGCTATTCAATAAAAAGACTGTATTTACAAAGAAAATATTTTATAGGATTTTTAAACCACTTAAAATTTGTTTCCATAACCATATCCACATAGTTTTAAAATGCAGCTAGAGGAGTAGTTGAATCTATAATCCTCAGAGGACCATAGTTTTTAAAAAAAAATCTGTTTTTCCCTCTATGAAAAACATTATTTTCCTTAAAAAAAACAAACAAACCTATAACGTCATTCATGCTGTCAATGCAGAGAAAACTTATCTGGTTATTAAGCAGGTTGCCCTAGGAACCGCACTGAAAGGTGGTACTGGGGCCAGCTCTCTTTTATGTGGTAGTTAATACATCGCCCCCAAACGGAAACATGTCTGTTTCAGAGTGCTTAGACCTCCCTCTCCTTCAAGCTTCATGCTCAGTAGCAAAAGAGCAGCAAAGGGTTTTTTCTTTTCTCTCCGAAATGTCAACATTTTGTACTCAAGAAAAGCACCTGAGAGGGCAGAGACAGAAGAATCACAGAAAATACGGAGTCTCAAATCGTGTCTGGCCCTATTTGCACCATACCCTTCCACATGTATCTACCCTTGTGCGAAGAGCTATACACAGACTGTGAGTACAGACTTAAGAGCTCCCCATCCTCCTCCCCACCCCACATCAGTATGTGCTGACTTTTCTAATACATATTTATATTATATGTTTGTGCTTTTGGCCACAAAGGGTATGCTCATGTGAAGGGAGACGTGGCATAAATGAAAATTCAAGTATTGTTTGATTCCAGATCAGTTTCTCTTTTTCTTTGTATCTTAGAATGTGATACTGTGAAAGTATGGGAACTCGGTGTTATAATGCTGATATAAGGCCACAGAACAGCAGTTGAGACAGGATTAAAAATCGGAATCTCTATTTTTTCCTTAATACACAGTACAACAGCAAGCCTTAATGTATTTTCTACTCCGATCCTCACTTTTGTTATCCAGAGTATTTCTTACTTATTTCTTTATTTAAATTCCAAAACTTAGAACTCAGACACATATGGAAAAATGAAAGAAAATATTCAAATGGTTGTAGTTTTATTCCTAATGTGCTAAATTGAAGGGACAGAAACAGTTTCCTAAGAATGTGATGGAACCTTTCTTTAGGCAGATTATTTTTGTTTTCCATTTCATTAGTTTCTCTATACATGATGCATCTATGGAAAGGGCAGTATTGGCACATATCCATTATGCGTTCTTGCAATTAATTTCCTGTGGGTTCAAATTAACCATCCCTACAGTGACATTAAAGGTAAAAGCAAATAGTTATACACTGAAAGGTCTGAAAACTATATAATTTCTGTCTTGAGAATTTCTTTAGATATAACTATATTTTATTTTAGCTCAAGTTACTTAGAAAAGGTATTTCTTGCCAGTTCCTCCCTACTCTACTCCACTCAGCCATCGGCACCATTCTCTCCAAGTCCCAGTTTCCTTATTTGTACAGTGTCTCAGCTGTGTGGCTCAGCTGTGTCAGGCCCACTCCAGTCTCTCGGCCAAAAAAACCCCATGCCTGGCAGCACAGGGCAGGCTCGTTGCCCACTTGTGACAGGGGTTTGAAAGAGAGTTTGTCCTCCAATGACCAAGATGTTCTTTATCAGACATCGACCGTGTATGGTCAAATTTAGGAAAGTCCTTCTGGATAGGAAGGGATAGGAATGAAGAGCCCAGCACCAGGAGAAAGGGAAGGTGAAACTAGGCAAGGATTCCAGGAGAGCAGTCAATCAGACAAGGATTCCAGAGGCAGGTTCCATTCCTAGTGGGTGACTCAAAGGGTCAGAAGGGGGCATCTCTAAATTTGACACCTTCCTTGATACCTGGCATCACTGTGGCCCAGAAGCCCCCACAGCCCTGCAGCTACTTACTGGCATATATCTATACTTGGGCTTGTCAAGTTACTCTAATATCTCAAGTCACTTCCCTGCCTGGCTGGAAATTCTCACTCACAAAGGTAGTAATAGCTGGGATCCCCACACAGGAAGGTTTCTTGGTTCGGTACAATTCAATCAGTCTCAGAATTAATAAAACCACCATAACTGCTAGTGTTCTTTCAACCTTGAAGGGTGCACAGTACAGTGGAAAGATGGAGAAGGGTTCAAGTCTCAGTTCTGGACTTGACAAGTCTCTCCAAGTTCCAGGTTCCCCTTTAGGCAAAATGGGATAACATGTACCTCATCCGAGTTATCAGGGGCCATATAAGAGAACATGCTTAGCGGGGTTCCTGACTCTGGAGTCAGGCTCACTGGGTCTTGGTGTCAGTTCCTTCACTTTGTAGTTGTGAGACCCTAAGCAAGACACTTAGTCTTTCAAAAATGAAGACAATAACAGAATCTACATTCTAGAGTTTATGAGAATTAAATGATAATGCACACAAAATGTTTAACATCATACTTGATAGTGCTCAATAAGGGCAGCTATTATTAATGATAATATATTTTTTGTTTTTTACATAAATGCCCAATCCTCAAAAAGAACAAGGATTTTCAATTTAAAATAATCGTTGCTGGATGTTAATGCTTAAGAATTGTCATTTACCCAGAGGTGTCCAGGCCACAGTGGGTTTGAGCACCTTTAGGACAGTGTTTGTCAAATCATATTGTGCCTAGGATCACCTGGGGGTCTTGTTAAAATTCAGGTGCTGATTTGGTTGGTCTGAGAGCCTGCATTTCTAATAAGCTCCAGGGGAAGCCAGTGCTGTGGGTCTGCAGACTACACTTTGAGCAGCAAGCTTTAAAATATTCTAAATATAGTTGGTAGACTAACTATAGTGACAACCCTCTGTAAATAAGCATTGCTCTGAAAATAGACCATTGAAGTAGGTAATTGAAAGGAGATCTCTTTTTTATACACATGGCTATCCAACTGTTCTAGCACCATTTGAACTGCTTTGCACCTTTGATGAAAATCAATTGATCTTCTATGCGTGTGTCTATTTCTGAATTGTCTTTTCTATCCCATTGATTTACGTATCTATCTTTTTGCCGTCACTTCACTGCTGGGATTACTGTAACTTTTAAAGTCTTGAAATCAGGTAGTGTAAATCGTCTAATTTTATTCTTCTTCTCCAAAGTTGTTTTAGGCTATTCTACATCCTTTCCCTTGTTTTTGCTTTTTGTTTGTGTGTGTGTGTGTGTGTGTGAATATATAAGAAATGCTATTGGAAAGCAGTAAGGAAATGAAACCAGAAATGGAAATAAGAACGAGGGGAAAGATGGAGCAACTAAAAAAGAATTGCTGAAACTCTTCTCCTTCATAAATGAACTTGATT
This sequence comes from Camelus ferus, assembly GCF_009834535.1. Classification (NCBI taxonomy): domain Eukaryota; kingdom Metazoa; phylum Chordata; class Mammalia; order Artiodactyla; family Camelidae; genus Camelus; species Camelus ferus. Next base: position 22,948,345 of record NC_045732.1, read on the forward strand.
AAATACCTGATTGGTCTAAAACTGACTTATTTCTTTCATATTAAGAAATAAATAAACTTAGGAAAGTTATATCAGTTTGCTAAAGACACAATGTCTACATTCAAAGAGCAGAGGAGTTGAGTGAGCTTACAGTGAGAAAATTTCCACTTCTACAGGTTTTATATTAACCATGAATCCAAGTTTTGCCAGAGTTTGTTTTGAAGCTGAAATAAAGGGAAAAGGAACCCTAAACTATTTTCTCCAAGTTGGGTATGTTCTGATTATTGCAAACCCCTTATAATGTTTAGTGAAAAACTCAAGCTGAATAGTATAATCACATTTTAAAAATAACAAAATTAAAAAAATATATATTTGTGTGTTTTCATGGAAAAAATGAAGTTTACACAGCAAATTATCAACAGTGATTACACCGTGTGAGTGAAAGTTACAGCACAGAGAAGAAAGGCATAAAGGCATATATGCCTTTAAAAAAAACTCTGTGCTATTTCCTTTTTTCAACAGTTACTTTGTAGTTAAAATAACATTTAAGCTATCATACAGCACTTTAATGCATTTTGATATACACACAGTACTTTCCAGTCACTGTCTCTAAGGTTTTTATTTGCTCCAGCCTGGGGATAGCAGGGGCCGCCAGGAACGGTCTCTGGGAAACTTCAGTTCTTAAAAAAGTTCTATTGTATAATCTCAGAGAGGCAACAATTGATGACATTTTATAGGGACAACTATAAACTTATTTTCTAGATAAATCTGGCATGAATTTATCTCTTGAATATAGAATAAATACCTACGTTCACATTTGAAGTCTTTCTATATAAATAAATATTAATGCTTCTGAAACACCATATTTCACATGAAACCACTAGTTCTTTTGATACATTTCTGAAACTGAGTTAAATTTTTTCTGATATTTCCTGAGAAGAGAGAGAAAAGCAGTTTCTTTTCCTTCTCTAATATTCGTCAGAGAATAAATGCTGCACATGCTGGATCTGATCAGAAACTGCCAGGCTGTGTGGTCTTCTATCCTGAACATGTGTCATTATTGATGATTTCATATGGGTCATACTTTTAATGTAAAATATTTCCAGAAAGCTACAGGAAAATAATCTTTGAGGTATGGTTTATAAAAGGCTAAATATGAGAATGTACATTATCTTTTACTCTATTAGAGTCATGTGTAAGGGTCACAGGAGTAAAACTTATGCTGCAGATCCTCGCTATTAAAATTGTGGTCAATGGATTAGCAGCAGTGGCAGCACCTGGGAGCTGGCTGGAAATGCAGAATCTCAGGCCCCATCCCAGATCTACTGAATCAGAAATTGCATTTTAACAAGATCCTCAGGTGAGTGCTATGTCGTAGACATAATTATGAAGAATTACATGAAACTTAAAAGTATGAGAACTCACAAAAAAGGATTAGTATTTTAAAAGTTCATTTTCAATACTGTAGCACAGTTTTTCTAAATATGCTATCAGAATCCAAGAAATAATGATAAAATGCCATTAAAACAAAATTGCATCAAATGTTCAGAATTAAAAAGCCCTGACTAATGGGCCACTTTAATTCATTATTAACAAACCCAAATTTTCATACAAAGAAAACTGATGGGTATTTTCTAGGGCCTTATATAAGTAATTCATTTCAAATTTTTTTAGCTATTAAACGCAGACAATTTGAAACATGATGCTTAAAAATTACTACCTGCCTGCTAGGTGGTTGAATGATGAAACAACTTAGCCTGTATAGTTTGAATGCAATTCGTATACTACATAGATTAACACAAAATGTACATCATGAAACATTACCTCACTTGATGGCTTTAATAAATTTTTTCCGCTGAAATACTTGTAACCATGGCCTTCAGTATGAAGGAAAATTTTAAACACGATCAAAGGTGGAAATGTTTCACCGCTAAATCTGAAATAGAGACCAAAAATTAGTTATTTGGCACCAGGCTTGGGGCTCAGTTACTTCTTCCCCTTGTACTTAAGATCGTTCACATAGTTTCTTGCATGCAGGGTAAAGGCTATGCCAGAGCACAGAAAGAACTAGTAATGAAACGGATCACAGAGGATAAAAGAGCCACACTTTGGCATGTGTGCTCACAACTATTCTCATATATGTGTCAGACATACTATGGGAGATGAGAGCCACTCTCAAGGCAACTTTTGGCCCAAGAGTCATGCCTCAGCTTCTTCACATAATAATTGTAAATAAGAGTAACACATTCAGTTTGTAATTATACCCTGAAAAGTTATGAGGACTTAAAATAAATTTCTAACATTTCTTCAAATTAACCAGTACTTCTTGAAATAAATCAGCATAAAAACATTACCTCACTCTAACTTTACACTTCATGCAAGGATCTTTAACAAGCTCAGCCTCTAAGGGGCTTACTTTCTTCAGAATTTCATGTGTCACGTGATATTCCTGAAATAGATGATGGTGCTATAAATGGAAAGTGGTACCCTACTCAGACACAATTTATTGAAAATAACAGAGCGGGCATGGTAAAGTGAAAAGTATACTGAACTTCAAGTTCTGAAGATCTGAGTTCTAGTCTTGGCTCCCCTACTTATCATCTATGTAGCCTTGAGTTAATTACTTCATCATTTTGGCCTTCATGTTTGCATATGTGTCCCTCCTTGAGATCCCAGGCACTGTTCTTTCCCTATGACAACACTTTTCACAATGTGTTGTAACTACCGATACATACATGTTTCTTGCTAGACTGTAAGCTTCATGAAGGTAGGGGCTATCTCTTTCTTCTTTACCATTGTATTCCTAGCACCTAGTACAGTGCCTGGAACACAGCAGGTGCTTGGAAAGTATCTGATGTTGACTGAATCACTGTAAAATGAGGATGATAATAGAAATGTTACTAAATTTTAAGTACCTCTTATATACCACACACTACGTTGGGTGCCTTATATACATAACGTCATTTAATCCTTACAACTCAGCAATATTATTTGAATATTATCATTCCCATTTTACAAATGAGTAAGCTGAGGCTCTGGGAGTGTCTGTAACTTAACCAAAGGCACAGAGGTGGTAAACAGAGATGCCAGGATTCAAACTTAGGTCTGTTTGATTCTAAAGCCCCCACGTTCTCCCTATACAACACTGCTCAACCTTTATGCCTGTGACAATCACATAAAAATGTACACCAAAGGGCTTTTAAAATGACAAAGCATTATTAATGTAAGGTAGTAACTTGAAGAGCTAGGGTAACAGATAAAAAAAGAATTTCCTTCTTTTTTTTACTAAAAGAGTCTAAAATTATGACAAACCAGCCTTATGATAATTAAATATAAGTTCCATATATGAAGATAAGAGAATGGACCTGAAATGTCACGAGTTTACCTAGGTGGGTTTTCTCTGAGGTATTTTGCTTTTACTGACATCAGAAATGGGTCTGTGGGTCAGATGGTGAAGTGTACACATTGCTGAGAGCTCACAATTTTTTTCAGAGCTGCTAAAATTCTCTTAATGTGACTATTACTATTTATAGACTGCTGTAATCACCGGTGAGTTTATTAGGAGAATATTTGGTACTATATGAAAGAAGGCTTAATACTCTGCCAGGGTCGCCAGAGTTTTTTCTTTGGGGAGTGGGGGGATATGCACCTGTTTGTTTTTGCTCAAATAGAACTACATTGTTCATAATGTTCTGCTGACTGCTGTAATCACCGGTGAGTTTATTAGGAGAATATTTGATACTCTATTCGAAAGAAGGCTTAATACTCTGCTAGGCTCGCCAGAGTTCTTTCTTTGGGGAGTGGGGGGATATGCACCTGTTTGTTTTTACTAAAATAGAACTATTGTTCATAATGTTCTGCACTTGCCGTTCTCACTAATGAGACATTTTAGCTACCTTTCTGTTGCTAAATCATATGCAAGGCTGCAAGATTTAAAGGTATGAAAGCACCAACATTTATTTAACCAGTATCCTACTGATGGATTTATATGGTTTAGAATCTTTGCTCTTAGAAACAACAGTGCAATGAAATTGTACATATATTGTAGAATGGATTTCTAGAATTGAAATTGCTGAGTGGAAGGCAAAGGCACTTTTAATTCAGAGATTTTTTTATTGTTGAAAGATCATTGTCTCAAATCTTCAAATAAGAAATCGAATTTTAAAAATCATATTGGTTCCAGAAAAAGGAAATAATAGTTACCCATGTTAAAGATAAATCCAGAAATATTCATTTAGGGTTAACCAAAGAAAAAAATCCCACAACCCCATGCAATATTATTAGATTCAAATAGAAGAGATTTTAAAAGGTTATATATTCTACCTTTACTTAAGACACCTTTTAGCTTGGTAAGTAATTAAACCTATCAGATCAAATGAAAAGCAAAATACATACCGCCGCACAAACTGTGTACTTAAGGAGTTGAAACACTGTTTTGTCCAGATGAGATAACCAAGCTCTCTGTATCCTGTGGGCTGAAATCTCTTTATTTCTGAGAGGAAGAAAAAAAAAGTTAAGATTTGTGAAGCAGTTTTCATTTTCTTAAAGTCTCGGGGGAACTCTGCATTTATGCTTCCTCCTCCTGTGCCTCCTCATCCCCCACCCTAAGACTGACCTAATGAGGAACATTTGGATGTGGTAATTAGAACTGGTCATCTGCAGAATCCAGTCAGAATGAGGATATGAAATACTTGAGAATATTTCCCTTGAGATTAAAAAAAGTCTTGGCCAAAACTTTATCCTTGAAAGGCATATATATACATATATTTTTATAAAATTAAAAAGTGTGAGGAGACAAACATGCTTCCTAAAAACGTCCATGACCTAAAATGATTCCATTATAGTTAGTTCTTTAAAATGCTGCCCAACTAGTTCAAGTGCTATGAAAATAGAATGTGGAATAGTTGAAGTTACAGTAGGCCCAATTCTCTTCCAGGAGCTGATGACCATGCCCTAGAAAAAGAAACTCCCTTCTCTGATCTTTCTTTGAACCAGGCTCATCCCAGTCAGGTCAGAGCATTCTTCTACTTCTGATCACATCCCACTCACTCTCCAGGAACCACCCCACCAACCCTGTCATTACTCCTCACAGGGCTACAGACAAAGAGAGGTAGATACTCCTGCATAATGCCACCATTGGCTGGCAAAATGCAGACTGTAAGATGTAGAGTAGAAAAGTCCTGAAATATAGAAACAAACCCTTGAATACTAGCTGATGCCATTTACTAGCTGTTTAACCTGCAAATCACTTACTTTCTCTTGGATGCTGCTTCCTCACTTACAAAATGTAATAATAAGACAGGTTGTGTCAGGATCAAAGAGATGTGTGTTAACATGCTTTGTCAATTATGAAATACTGTAATTATAATAATTATTATTCAATTCAAAAGTAATTTGAAAACACACAAAACCCCTCTAATTTACCTTGTTTGGTAAATTGGTAAGTGTTTGATATTAGCTGGGCAAATACCACACCAAAACTGTCCAGTTCAGGAAAATGACACAAGGCGAAAGGTGGTTAGTTACTGTTGTTCTCCCTTTGTCTTTACAGTATTTGACAAATATACTTTGTCACCTTTTTTCAAGCACGGATTATCTGATTTTGGAACACCAGTAACTGATGTCTTCAGAGAATGACTCATTTTCCTTACAATGAAGTACTCTGAAAGTACATAAATTAAACATTTGAGGTCTTAATCTTTATTATTACACTGTTTGGATGAGACTCAAGTGCTATATGATTGTTGCACTAATCCCAGAACCCCTTAAAAAGGAAGGTTTCATGGATCTCTTAATGTTGCGTATATTTTTTGTGTACTAAAAATATGCGGTATATTGGAAGACAAGTGGATCTGCCCTTAGCCTTCTAACTGGTCTTCCTGTCTCCAGTCTCTTCATCCTCTACACTGCAGCTGGAGTTAACTTTTTAGAGCAATAATCCAACTTTATCACTCTTCAACTTAAAATCTTTCAGGGACACCTTATTTCCTCCAAGCTAAAGTCCAGGCTCCTTAGACTTGCATTCAAGTCTTTTCACAATCTAGTTCCATTCTTTCAAATCTCAAAATATCAACTTTCTACTAAGATTCCTCTCTATATGGTAAGAACAAGAACTTGCCAAAATCAATGTTTTACAACTCTGTGTTGCTGATCATACCATTTCCTTTAGCTGGACTGACTTCCCTACCACCAGCAAACATCAATTCATCCTTCAAAATCCCAGCTAATTCATGCCTTTTCTCTGAAGTTTTCCACCTTTTCCTTTTTACAGAACTACTCACTACTGTCTCCAAGTCCTGTAATACTGTACATGTTTTTCTTTTATAGTACTTCTCATATTGCATCATAATTTGTTTTCTTGGCTGTCACCCCAACATACTTGTTGAAGGCAGGAGGCATCGTGCTAATATGGAATCCCTAATGCCTAACAGAGAGGAGGGTTTTTTATATGCTTTTCACCCGTTTTACCATGGAATAGCTGTGAGATTTTGGGCAAGTCCCTTAACCTCTCAGTAGCTCAGTTCCCTTCCTGGTAAAGTGAGAGGATGTGTACTGAGTGATCTGATTCCACCTCTGATTTTCCACCCTTTGACACATTATTCCAATTTGGATACTGCTCCCAAATTCTTAGCCTCTGCTTAGTGTTTTGTACTAAACCAGGGCCTCCTTATTTATTTATTTTTTTAGTGCCATGGACCCCTGTGGACAGATTCCTTCTAAGAACTATTTTTTTTAATGCATAACATAAAATATACAGGATTGCAGAAGACTCCAATTATATTGAAATCATTGTCAAAATATTTTCAAAAACAAAATTACAGAAATGTGTCTTCTTTATGCATTAAATAAAATGAGAGCTCTAATAACTATTGTCTCATGAAGTGGTAATGAGCAGAAATATTTCAAGAAATCTGCCATGACTGTAGCATGATATGAAAATATCTGTGCTTTCTACTGATGACAAAGTCACAAGTACTGCTGATACTACTGTGGTTTGTTACCTACACTATAATTGAGAGAAATGCTAAAGTTCAGTTAGAGGTTAGTGAAAATAAAGTTGCTATTTTTCCCCAAGTTCTTGTACCCCCTGAATTAAAAATTTCTGCCCTAATTTATCATTTATAAATCACACTTTTATATAATATGACATTCCAGTACTGATGTAGAACCTTCAGAGTTCCCTTAATATTCCTCCTTAGGGATGCGGATGGGGATAGCTTGGAATATACAATTCTCTTGAGAAGGAGAAAATCAGCCCTTAACATCTGGGAGCTGGCCTGGCACTCACAGCTGGGCTATGGTGTTAACCCTGGCTTACACCACCCAGCCCAGAGCAAAGCCCAGCTTCCTTGAACTTGCGCCAAATCACCCAACCAAAACCCAAACCCTACAACAAATCTTTCTAACACCCTCTTACTGAGATGCCCCACTGTTTCCCAAGGTGTGCATTTTCCTGGCAAGAATAATAAATAAAACCAACTTGTTCAACTACAGATGTGGTCTTTGGCTGGAGAGCAGTGACACAGCACCACTCAAACCCCCAAAATCTTCTGGATGCCCACCTGAATGGGTTTATACTTTCTATGGGGTTAGAAGGGGAAATACAGAATGAAATTTTAAACATACCTCCCATTATGGGACACTATAACAGTTCCCTAGGTGAGATCATAGAGTTTAAAGGCAGACTACCTAGGTTTGGATCCCGGCTTCCCAATTTCCTCCCGTGTGACCTTGTACATATTACCTCTTTGTGCCTCAGTTTCCTCATCTATTAGATGGGGGAATAATAATCGTGTCCACCTACTTGGGATGTCGGAAAGAGTGAGGAGAATATGTGTAAGGAATTTCGATCATAGCTGGGCCTATAGTAAAAGCTGTTGGTGCTTGTTATTCTTGTTAATAATTATTGTCATATTAAGGGATAAACATCTGATTCCCTGTGAGGGATAGACGCTTAAGAATTTTACAGAGAAAAAAAAGAGTCTTTCGAGGCTAAAGGAAGTAGCAAATTAGTTTAAATTTAAAATATTAGAAATGTCCAGCCCAGGGTAAAAAAAAAATTTGAAAACCTTTTGTGAGGTAAATCCAGGCCCCGAGGTCGGCGGCTTCCGGCTGCAAGGCTTTCGAGGCCGCCTGAGGCCTGCTGAGCGCCCCCGCCCGGCGGCCTCCGCACATAGGATTCCCAGCCTACGCCGCTGGGCGCCCAATCGCGGCGGTGACGGAAGATTCCCAGCGCCGCGCGGCTCCCGGCCCCTCCCTCCTTGCGCCCCCGCGTGCCGCCCACACTGAGCGGGCGCTTTCCTGCCGCCTAGCAACAGCCGGCGCAGGGGCGGAGCCTCCGGAAGGCGGGGCTTGAGTTCGCTTGCCGCCCGAGGCGCGACGCGCGGCAGCTCAACGACACCGCTTCCAGCCCAGGCTTCCGAGCTAAGCCTTCGCGGAATCAAATTGGCTGTACAGCCGTCATCCGCACCGCGGCCCACTTGCGGTCGGAGGAATTCGACCCTACCCGGCCGCCGTAGCTACCTCTCCCTAGTGGGCGGGGCCAAGGTCCGGGTGACCCCGCCGGAGCCGCCGCTGCCAGCGACATGTTCAAGGTGAGAGCGTGGAGCAGGGTCACAGCTGTCGCCGCCCCCTCCCGGCCGCCCGGAGCCCTCCCCGCGCTCTCGTGGGCCTCTCCGGGGACCGGGCCCCGCTCGCCCCGAGGCTTTTCCCGCCTCCGGGCCGGCTGCGTCTCGGCCCCGCGGTTCATTCACCGGTCCCCTTGGAGCGAGCGGCTGCCGGGCGGAGGCGTGAGACTGGGGGTGGGTGGGTGGGGCCGTTTGGGTCTTGCTCTCATGAATAAAACGCTTTAAAAAGCTAAAGTACCTCACAAAGCATCCACCCTTCGGCACGTGCCCTCTTGAATCCGTGGGTAGGGTGAGGCCAGCTCAGGACACTAAGGGGTCCAGCTTTGGTTTGGCGAGGTCAGGTTTCAGAACCTGGTGTATGAATGGGGGAGGGTCACCTTCGGAGAAGCTGCTGCAGGATGTCGGGGAGGCTGGCATGGAAATGGCTGGGTGAGAGGGGGAAGCTGAAACTTCTCTCCCCTCCCCAATGAACATTATGTAGATAGACCCCCTTCTGAACATTTTATGAATTATTGTCTTTTGAAAGAAATCTACTTTTATAGTGAAGACTTTCGAAAATCTGCATTTGAACATGAAGCTATTCTACTACTTAAAAAAAAGTAAATGTTTTTCTATCATGAAAAACAAATCACTAGCTACCAGAAATGAGTCTCTAAGAAGCATTGCACCCATTAAATAGTGCTAGGGAAATCTCACAATTGTACTACTCATTTAAAAGTTCTTTTGCGCTTCTGCAATGTGCTCTGGGTGCATTAGGACAGGCTATAAAATCAGAACATGGATTTGGCCTTCCAGTCCTGGCATTGCCACTTTCTAGCTATATGACCTTGGGCACGTCACTTAACCTTTCTGTGCCTGTTTTCCTATTAGTGAAATTGAGGGAATAGCATCTACCTTGTAGGTTTATTATAAGGGATAAATAAGTTACTATGTGTAAAACACTTGGAAAAGGCCCTGGCACATGGAATTGACATCTAAGTATTTGCTTTTATTTTGTTTTCAGACAGCTCACAGTTTAGTTAAGAAATCAGATCCCATAAGCAACTTGGGTTCACTTGATAAATTTGTGTTGAACACCTATTATGTGCTAGGAGCTCAACTCAGTTTTAGGGTTGCAACAACAAAGGTTATGCTGTGATCAGTTTATGACTATCAACAATGTACTGTGATAGTTAAAAGGAGAGCAGGATCTCCTCTGTCTTACCAGGGATTCTTAACCTGTGGTTCTATGCCTTCAGAGGGTCTGTGGATAGAATTCAGGGAGTTCTTGAACTCTAATGGGAGAAAAAATAATCTTTTTTACCAATCATTTCCTTCAGTTATGAATGTAGATAACTGTTTCAGTTATGTATTTCCAAATAACGACCTTAAAACAACAATTTATTATTTCTCACCGTCTATAGATTGGCTGGGCAGTTCTGCTGGCATCCCCCAATGATTGAATTCAGCTAGTGGCTAGACTCCAAGGTTGCCTTATTCCCCTGTCTGTGGGCCTGAAGCCCCTCAGTGTTGCTATCTTGGGCTTCCTCACATTGTTACTGGGTTCCAAGAGGGCTAGTCCCCATGTGTGAACAGCCGCTTGCATCACATTTGCTGATGTCAAAACAAGTTACGTGGCCAAGCCTAGAGTCAATATGGTGGGCACCTGCACAAGAGCATGGATATAAAGACATGTGGTTCATTGGGAATGATTAATAAGCTACTACAGCAACAAAGTATACTAGTATTAGCAGTACCTGTCACCAATAGAAGTCAACAGGACTCATGAATGTCAGACATTTTCATATCACATTACAGTTGTTGCAGATCTCAAAATAACATGCTCATCACTGCTTCAAAATTATAAGATTCACTATTATATCTTTTTATTTAATGAGCAAATAAAGAAGCACATATTACTATATCAGTTTTGGGGTTTTAAAAATATTTTTGTAAGTATATTGCCATATAATTGGCATCTTATGCAGTTAGAAGCATCATTTTGAGAAAGGGTCTGTAGAGCTTATCAGACTGTCAAAGAGGTCTATGGCACAAAAAAGGCAAGGAACCCCTGTGGATTTCAGGGGAGGCAAATTCTGAAAGATGGGAGTTTCCTCAGGGGAAAGTCAGCAGTGGTACTCCATTGGGGGAAGTGCCAGTAGCTCATTTCTGCTGTGTCATGGGAAAGGTAAAGGGAGCTGAATAGAAAAGCTCACAAGGAACCTTGGCGGACACCAAAATGTAAGAAAGAGAAAGAGGGGAGGCCAGGGCTGTTTGAGAAGCAACTTTTGATAAGCAGAAGTAGGAGCACAAGAGTGATACTTGGAAAATTAAAGGAAGAAAAGTTTCAAGGACAGACTATGTTAGGATGCTTTTAGGTGGAAAAACCCAATTGCTTAAATAGTAAGGAAAATTATCTCACAGAGTCCAGAGGAAGGGTGAACTCCTGTGGGTCAACTATGTCTTCAAGGAGCCCGTCTCTTCTTGGCTTTCTGCTATAAGATTGGTTCCCCTAATGGTTGTTAAGATGACTGCCAGTAACACATGTTTGCCCATTTACTAGAGCAAGAGAGAGGACAAAACGCCCATGTTTGGATTACACTTTTACTTCAGTCTCATTGGATCACCTTAGGTCAGGTGCCTGCTGAATACCAGTGCTGGGGGAATACCATACCCTGATTGGCTTAGACTAAACAGGATCAGCTCAGGATGGGGTCACTTTACCTTAGTCACATGGGAAAGAAATGAATCCATGAACACAATGAGGGAATGGAGACTGGATGTGCGCCCATGATGTCCATTACAGAAAGATGAGTTAGATGAGTTTGGAGCCGTGTTCACTGATTTGGGCAATTTGTTTGGAAAGCTTTCATGATCTTTTTTATGTAGGTTTTACTGATGGACTTGAAAGCTAGATTAGTATGGGTTGGTGACTGAAAAATGAGTAAATAAATGGACACAGTGTTGGGGTTTATAAGCTTGACTGTCAAGGGAGGAGGGAGAACATAGTAACTAGAGGGACATGTTTGGTCAAGATTCTAGAGTTGCTTTGTGGTTGTTCCAGTATTCAAGATTTGGCAGTGTTTATGGCTTAGAGAGGAATGTAGGGAGGGAACTTTTATAAAAGAGAATCCCTCAGCTTTAAAAAGGAGGAGAGATACTCCCTTCCACCTGTGAGATGGAAAGAAAAGAAGGGTGGGAGTGATTATAGACTAGTGGCTCTCAACTGGATGATACCTCCCGCCTAGGGTATGTTTTAGAAATTTGGGTGGTTCTTCACGTCTTTAATTTAGTTGTGTTAAATGTTTATATATTGAAATATAATTCTTGTAAATCTTTCCTTTTTGTTCTCCATTGTGTTCCCATCAAATCAACATACTGGTCTCTTTTTTGGAACTTATGTGTGTAAGTGGGTGATGAATTTTATTTCAAGAGAGCAAAAGAATTTAGAAAAATATGTCATAAAATGGCAGTGTCAGGTCTAGTAGGTGAGAACCAGTGCTTCTCAAACTTTAATGTGCGTGCAACTCTTGTTAAAATACAGATTCTGATCCAGTAGGTCTTGGGAGGGGGACGCCTCAGAGTGTCCATTTTTTAACAAGCTTCTAGGTGGTTTAGATGCTACTGGTCTTTGAATAGCAAGAACTGAGGCAGATTGGTAGATGAATGGTTTCTTGTGTTTTCGAGGTGGGTGATTTTATGAGCTGGTGGTGGTGGGATTTGGAAGAGGCATTGATAAAGAACAACAACAACAACAACAAACCAAATGAGAGGCTTTGAGGGCTGTGCTGAGAGCCACTAAGGGCAGCCTATCATGATTGCAGCCTGGGAGTGGGCTTGAGCAAATGGTAGGATTGATCTGGCTTTGAGAGTTATCATCTTGGGTCAACTAGGACTGGAGGGCAAAAGAATTGATAGTATAGGCATTGATGGGAAAAGTACAATGTGTTTGACGAGTTATTTGCATATGCAGTTAAAATATTTAAACTCTAATCATTGTTTTGATTTAGTTTTCCATCTTCAAGTCAGTAGGGGGCACTGCTGGATTACAAAACACATTGAAAATCTGCCCTGTGTTTGCATTCTGTTGCAGCAAGTAGTTTTTCCGGGTGTTGAATATTGGATACATACACCCAGTCTCCAGATTCACGTTACTAGATTTCATTCGTTACACAAATGTTTATCACAGTTCAGCTATGGGCTGGGCACTGTGTTGTACCTTGGCGGGTATAAATGAAAAGACTTGTTTCTTACCTAGGAGAGAGTCCCCAAATTTGGCCACACGTCAGAGTTATTTGTGAGACAGTTCCCAAGGCCCTGCCCATGGGTCTGATACAGTTTTTGGTGAAGTCCAGGAACCTCTAGTTTTGAAAAAGCCCCCCAGGGTGACCGTGAAACTTGAGTTTCAGGAGCTCACAATGCGGTTAGTGGCACAGACATGAAGAGTTCATTCAGGTGCAGTGGGATAAGTGCTCTGATATAAAAAGGTTGGGGAAACATAGAGCAGTATGTCTCAACCTTGACTGCACATTAAAATCACCTGGGGAGCTTTTATAAGTCCTGATGCCCAGGCTGCACCCAGACCGATGTCATCAGGATCTCTAGGGTTGAGATCTAGGTGTCTAGTTTCTAGGGCATGTAACCAACCTTGAGAACTACTGACTTAGAGGAATGAGCACCAGCAGGGGGCATCAGGACACTTTGTAGAACATGCTTGCCCTGGCCTTTGAAGCTGAGCAGACAAGGTTGAAAGGGCCTTCCAAGCAGAGCAGAAAAGTGCATGCAAGGAAACAGAAGCTGAGTGTTCAGTGCCAAGTTAAAACCTTGGACTTTACCATGTTACCTAGGTGTGAGACACTAAAGTTCTCTGTAGCTGTGTCCTCATCTGTAAAACAAGAATAAGACTAGCACCAACCTCAAATTGTTGTGTGGATTAAATTAACTCAAACCCAAAGTTCAGCACAGTGTTCGGTACAAAGGAAATGTTTGATAAATATGAGCTGTTACTAACTTTTAGTTGGTGTCTTGTAGGAGGCTGCTATGGTAGTGTTATGGTGGTGCACAGTCTTGGAGCTTTCCAAAAGTTTTTTGTTTTTGATGTCAAAAGTTGGTAGTTGACTGAATGTGGCAGAGTTGGGAGAAGGAGAATTTAAGGATGCCACCCAGGTTTTTGGCTTGGAAATTTGAGTGGTTGTTAGAACTATTCATTGAGGTGGGAAAGTAGAAGAAGGCTGAGTTTGGTTTTGGGGGAGGTGGTAATTTGCTTTTCAACAAGTTGGACTTGTTGAAGTATCTGTGGACATTAAGAGGTGGTAATCAGTTGACATGGAACCCAAGAGTATGGAGTTTTCATTAGACAGATGTGGGCTGGAAATGGGGGAATCATCAGATGCTTCAAAGGCCAGAAAATGGCCTAGGGAAAGCTGGTCTGCGTCATTTCCTTCCTGAAGGGCGGAGTTGTGACCTGTACTCAGAGCTCAGTGCTCAGAGGAGCCTGAGATGACCATAGCTTTGGCTATAAGGCATTATTACCTCACATACTTGTTTTGTGGCTGTTTGGTCTCAATATAATTCCTTTCTTTCTGAAATTAATTTTCTGACCATGAATAGTACATTACTAGCACAAACTGAGGGGAGAATTACACTGCTAAGTGGAAAAGGAAAATCATCTGTAAATTGGAAAAGAAATACTGTAACTTTATTTTACTTGAATATTATTTTCAATGTCACATATTTTGAAAGATAACAAGAATTTTCCCCCTTAGAATGTATCTCTGAGGGAATTCTCCTTGAGGAATTATAGCGAGTACATTTTTACTCACATAAATACATATTTGTATGCAGAATTAGTTGGATGTTCTGCCTTTCTTACCCTTCAGAGATGTTGGGTGGTAGATCACAAAGAAGAAAAAACTGCCCTTCGCTGCTGGCTGCAGTCAGAAAGCACAGGCTTGGGTTTCAGTTGTAGTTTCTGGTTTCTGGCTGAGCAACCTTAATGAGGTTTCTTAATCTCTCAGAGTCCCCACATCAGGGTACTGTGGGGACAGTCACATGCTCCTCCATATCACACAGGATTGTTGGGAGGTTCAAATGCGATAACATGTAAAAAGAACAGTAAACTACAAAGCACTGTATGAATGTTTCAGATATTTTCAATCCCTTCTGCATCACATCTGTCCACGGAAGTGATCTAGTGTTTTAGGTTAGCACTATGGACTTCGGACTGTAAAAAGTAGCTGAAACTTAAGTAAATTCACTTCTCATTTGGAACTGAATTTACTCAGGACCCTGTAATACTCTTCTATCTATTTCTAAAATACAAATAGCCTCTTATGTGCAGGTAACACTGAAAGAGGAGAAGGAAGAAGTAGATGAATTACACCTTAAAGGAATGGAGAGCAAAGACAAAATGGAGAACAGTAGATAATTCACTAGACATTTATGATAAATGAATTTATTACCCCCATGATCCCTATGCATATTTGTAGACTTTATTATGATTTAAAGGTTTAATTTTTAATTTATATGTATGTGTGTTCCACACCCATATCCTTTCTAGGCTAGTCTGGGACTTCTTAGAGGCCAAGAAATGAACTTTGATACCTGTTTGTATGGTACATTTAAAATTAGTGTAAGTAAGTAGATGCATAAGAAATCTCTATAGCAAAGGTACGTATCTGTTTCAAAAACTTGAGAGTTGACTTATTTATAATATGACAGGAACGTACCAAAAGATTTTTTAATGAAAGAATTAAAAGAGTTTGTATCAGTTGATTTCACCCAGTAATGCTTAAGTGGAATTTTAGTGCATACAACATGAAACTTTATGTGGATATTTTCAGGGGGGAAAACATGCCTAAAGATAGATTTTAAAATTTGGAAGCTATTTTTTTTTTTTACTTTTGCTGGGGTTTTCCTGATCTTTGCATGGCCTCATGCCATTTTTTTCTTTAGAAAACTTGAACAGTGCCAGTTTCTTAGTGTAGTGGGCTTTAAAACTTGTGTTCTTTGTGCCCTAAAACTTGTAGCAGCAAGAATTTAGAACAAGGGTTGTAGAGTTTTCAATATGCTGAGAGTCTATAACTTTGAATATTAAGCCATATTTTCATAATAGCCTTATAGGCAACGAGTTGTATTTTGAATGAATATTGTTTTAAAGGCGCTTTAGATACAGTTACCCTTTGTTTTTCTACTTATGGTAACTCTTTGAAGCAATGCAGTGTGTTTTATTCAAAGCCCACACTGGCTCCAATTTAAGGAGGTCTTTGGTTGGGTGAGGATGGGGAGGCCTCAGTGGGAGCTGGAGATAGGTTTGCAAGTGCACGTTCATTGCTTTAGTTGGGAGGAATACTCAGTGGTTTCTTTTTTCAGATGTGCCTTTTCATTCCTTTGAAGAGTGTTTTTAAATAGGATGTATGAAAATAATAAAGGTTCATTTGTCTCCCTCCCCATCCCACAGACGTCAATCCTTGTGAAAAAACAGCCTGTTTTTCTTTGTGCTTGCTGAAATGCGTCTCCTTTCCCATTAGGGGTGCTGCTTCGTGTGTCGTATGATGACATGGGTTAAACTGGTGAGTGAGTAAGTCAGCATCAAGTGATACGAGGACTCCACCAAGTTTCCTAAGTCTTCTGTTAATGGCTGACCTCACTTGGCAAATATTGATTCTGAGCCTGTTGGTAGAGTCACATCGTTTGGGAGCACTGTTAAAAGTTGCTGTGTGTAGTCCAAATATTGATTTTTCTTGTTTTCGTTCCTTATTCTCAGAGATTTTTCATTATGAATCCAGATTGTCATCAGCTGAGTTGAGCCTTGCACACGATTTTTTTTCCCAAAAGAGTTTTGTGGTTTCCTTTTTTCCTTAGAGAAGAAAAAGGCTGTGAATAACTGAGATGAGGTTGAAGGCAGTTATTGTCAGTTCCGTGTTCTCTGTGCACACAGTGATCTATTAGGAACCGAAACCTGGGTCTTTAAAGATAAACTTTACTAGCTCTTCCTCTTAGAAAGTGGAATTTTTTTTTAGTTGTTTGAAAATGTAGAAACATTTGAAAGGCAAGTTTTGTAGTAAATGTTCCCCCTATGATTTTTTTTCCTCTCTATATTTCCTTAACTCAGAAGAGATTGAATGGGTCTTGGGATGCCATTCCAAGAGGGAAAAGAAACATACATATTTTAGAGTTTTAGGTAAGCACTATTAACTTTCTGTCTGAATGAGGAAGTTC
This sequence comes from Camelus ferus, assembly GCF_009834535.1. NCBI lineage: Eukaryota > Metazoa > Chordata > Mammalia > Artiodactyla > Camelidae > Camelus > Camelus ferus. The sequence continues at coordinate 22,965,150 of NC_045732.1, forward strand.
AAAATAAATTTGAAACATGGTAAATTACATGTCATCTGTGTTCCAAGTCTGTAAAACCAGTACAGCCCAACCAGATGACTCAAAACCTGCCTGAATGAACAATTATCTCACTCTTTGGCTCTGAGGTTTCCTTCCTGTTTATCAGACAAGTTTATTATTTTTTTGGCATGAATTTAACGAAATCTGATAACTAGCAGAAAATGAAACAATTGCAAATGAAACATCTTTGCTTTGCTGACCTAATTTTGTGGTGAATTCTGCCCTCCAAAGATAAAACAGAAGCTGGTTTTCTGTTAAAAAAATAATGTTAATCTTGAAAACAGTCTCAGTTTTCTTCTTTACTTATCTCTTGAGATCACAGTGTGCTTTTGCAGTGGATAAGGAAGAACTAGGAAGTATCAGTTACTCCAGTACAGAATGACAGAATCGAAAGTTTCTTGTAAAATAGCTGTTTGTCATAGTTGGAAGACATTTTTCTTTTCATTGGTTAAAGTCTGAACTTTAAAAATATTGGCTTCATAATTCCTTCACTGTGAAACAGATTGAAATGATTGTGGTTTCTCTTGTTGTTAAAGTGTAAGTGCTGTCAGATTTATACACCCAAATGAGTGCCTGTCAAAACAGTCATTTTGAGAGGACAGATTTAATTATTCTGTCACTACATCTCTTCCAAACACACCGTCACTGATCAATATATTTATTCCAAAAATATCATCACTGATCAAAACATTTTTGTCCCTTTTCATTTGGAGTTGTCATCATACTCTGAGGTGGATTCTTTAGAATATTCTCAGGAGCCAGCCATTTTCGTTTCTTGCATGTTTCAAAACAAATTAATATTCATTGCAAAAACTTTAGGAAATACAGATAATACTAAAGAATCTTCTTAATCCCACCACCTATAGATAACCACTGTTAACATCTTTCTCAGACTCGTTTCTGGGCATACTTATATACCCTCAATTTGACATTTTCAGAAATCACACAAATCCCTCCCCCCTGCTTTTTAAACAAATACCATTTTCTAGTCTCCTTTTATTTCAAATATGTTGAGACTGATTTTTTTATAGGCTTAAAATTTGATCTGAAGGCATTTGGAAATGGAAGCCATATGATCACATATCAAAAGTAATTTTCCTTTATTTGTTATATAAATAGTTGCAGTAAATTCTGACTCAGTATATGATATGTCAAGGTTACTACTTTGAAGAGAAAATACTTTTTTTTTGGAGGAGGTACACTTTTTTTCTGGCTGCATTTTAAAAAATCATCTTAAGCAATTTTTTTTAGTTCCATATTTTTGAATTGTGGTAAAAAAACTACATAATATGATATTTACCATCTTAACCATTTTTAAATATACTGTTCAGTTGTATTAAATATATTCACACTGTTGTGGAAAAGATCTCCAGAATTTTTTCATGTGGCCAACTTGAAACTGTACCCATTAAACAACAAATCCCAATTTCCTCCTTCCCCCCAAGCCTCTGGTAACCACCATTCTACTTTCTGTTTCTATGAATTTGACTACTTTAAATACTTCATATAGGTGAAATCATACAGTATTTGTCTTTTGTGACTGGCTTATTTCACTTAGCATAATATCCTCTAGGTTCTAATTTTCCATTGTGTGTATATACTGCGTTTTGTTTATCCATTCATCTGTCCACAGACACTTGGGTATCTTTCACCTGTTGGCTATTATGAATAATGCTGCTATGAAGGTGGATGTGTAAATTTATCTTTGAGACCCTGCTTTCAATTCTTTTGGATGTATATGCAGAAGGGGAATTGCTGGATCATATGGTAATTCTATTTTTAGTTTTTTGAAGAACCTCCATATTGTTTTCCTTGTTAATTGCACCGTTTTATAATCCCACCAGCCATGAACAAGGGTTCCAGTTTCTCTATATCCTCGTCAACACTTGTTATTTTCTGTTTTTTTGATAGTGGCCATTGGGTGTGAGGTGAGAAAATACCTATTTTAAAAATTATATAAGTAATATTATATTAAAAACTAATATATATTAAAATAGATAAACAACAAGTTCGTACTGTTTAGCACAGGGAACTATATATTCAATATCTTGTAGTAGCTTACAGAGAAAAAGAATATGAAAATGAATATATGTATGTTCATGTATGACTGAAGCATTACGCTGTACACCAGAAATTGACACATTGTAAACTGACTATACTTTAATAAAAATATATATATTAAAAATTGTGTAAGTAATGCTGAATTAACTTTTCCTTGTAAAAAGTCAGTGTATAATACAAGGGAATATATTCAATATCTTGTAGTAGCTCATGGTGAAAAATAATATGAAAATGGATATATGCATATTCATGTATGACTGAAGAATTGTGCTGTACACTAGAAATTGACACAGCATTGTAAATTGACTAACTCAATTTAAAAAAGAAGCAAAAAAAAGGTCAAACAGTGCAGTTAAGATAATTATCAGTTTCCCATCATCTGCTTCCCTCTAACCCTTTTCTCAGAGAATAGCCTCTGTTACAGGCTTGGTATGTGGCCCTCCAGATTAGAAAGGATGTGTAAAATACAAGTTCTGTACTGAATACTCGTTATGAGGGAGGCATAGTCTTCTGATGTTTGAAGAATGTGGACTCATTTAGTTTCTCTTTATTTTTAATTCAGTTTATGACACATTACTAAGGACAGCAATGCAACCTGTTTGGGCAATATTGTTGATTGTTTTCATCATTTTGTTTTACCCTAAATTCTTTCACATAATTTATTTTTTGTTTTATGTTCTTTTTTAAGAACAAAGATAACCTCAAAAGTATTGTCAGTTTTTTTAAAAATCCATTTCAGATTTTTACCTCTTAAACAACTGAAAAGAATCAGATTAAAAGCATTTTGTTTTTACATGAAAAATGCTTTCAGTTGGAAATTTGTGCAGAAAAGTTTAACCGAAGATCAAAGAACCAGTGTAACATATGGGGAAAAATACATAATTGTGCCTCATTTCCTATAAATAGGGGAATATTTAATTTTAAATGGCATTTACTTTTTTTTTTACATTTTTTATTGAGTTATAGTCATTTTACAATGTTGTGAAATGGCATTTACTTTTAAAATGTCTCCAAATGCGTTTATTTTCCACCCACAGTGATAGATATAAAAATGATGTTATTCAGTAACTTTGGCCATAGCTGCACATTTTAGTATATAGGATATATGACAGCTAAATGATATAATAGCTAAAATGCAATAATTAAAACATTAGATTTATTTATGCAGTTTTTGATACCAAGTTGTTTTGAGTAGATTACCAATGACTTTCCATCTGACCTTGAAATTAAAAGGGAACTTCTGGATTGAGAATGTTTGTGATATGCAGCAGCCATGGTTTATGGTTGCTTATATTTTCTCCATCTAGAGATTGTAGCTACGTATGAGTATAGCTGAACAGATTGTAGTGTGTCAGAAATCATCCTCATGTTCCAAACCTTCGGTTTATTTTGTTACAGCTCTTTACAGAGGCTCTTTTTAGTGAACTGAATCTTAACATCAATATGGTGGGTGACTTTGCTTAAAAAAAAATGGAAGGAAGGAACGGAGAAAGGCAGAAAGGCATAAACTTCTGATTGTTGATTCTGTCTTCTCTCTACAGTTGTTTCCCAGAATTACCAGTTGTGGTACATAATTCCTTTTTCTGTGTTACTCCTGTCCTTTGGTAGTGCATTTCTCATAGGTGGTGTAATTCTTTGCTTATTCACTTTATCAGATGACGGAGCCTGCAACCACATCTTGTTGTTTTTGAAGTCTATTTTCATTGTTTCATTAAAGAGTTGCTTTGATGTTGTCCTTTGACTGTGTGACTTGTAAGGCTATTGAATGAGGTAGGGAACTCAGAGAAAAACAGGTTTTTGGAGAAAGAGAATTCATTATGAGGCAGCAATTGAAAAACCTGGTGAGACACACAAGCCTGAGGCTTAGGGAGAGGCCAGGCTGGAAATATGATTTGGGCATCAGTAGCATAAGGTGGGTGTTAAAGACCTAGATTTAAATGAAATTGCTCTGGAGTGAGAAGAGGAGAGGGTTAAGTACTACTCTGACTCATTAACCTTGAAGAGATGGGCAGAAGAAGAGAAGGCCCAAAAGGAGAGTAAAAGTGCCCTGCAAAAAAAGCTTATAGGATGGGGCCAGAGTAGAATCGGAAGCCAGAGTAAGAGAGAGTTTCAAGATGGGGGAGTGGTCACAGTTTCAGGGTGCAGCCGAGGTACCACATGTCCATTGGAGTTTAGTAACTGGGAGGCCATTGGTGGCCTTGGGAAAACTGGTTTTAGATATATTGAGTAGTGAAGGGAGGAGGGAATAAAGTAGAGAAGGCAGACAGAATCTGTCTAACTTTGTGTTGACATATACCATATATACAGGAAAGTGCACAGATCACACGGAATTTTCAGAAACTGACCATACTAGTATATCTGGTACTCAAGAAGCCTTCAGGGCCCTTCTAGTCATTGCCCAGCTTGCTAAGGGTATCCACTATTCTGCCTTCTAACCAGACTTAAAAAAAAATTTGTCATTGGAGGGAGATGGAAGGATAAAATAGTTAGAAAGGGGATCAGGGGTGGGGAGGTGTTGTTTGTGTTGTGTTTAAGATGGGAAAGATTTTCTTGAATGTAAATAAATCCCATAATTTCTCTAGTGGGTGGCCAGTCACTGTTTCTTTTTAGGTTTAGGATGATTTTCATTTCATTTTTTCAAATGTTTTTAGAAATAAGTACGATTGAGTGTTTATACAAACTTAAGTTGAATAACTGTTCCCAAAGCATCTGCTTGTAGAATAGTGGTTTTCTAAACTTGGCTGATCGTGGGAATAGATTCTTGGAGCTCTCTTAGGTTTATTGAATCAGACACTCTGGGGGAAGGCATTGGAATCTGCGCTTCTAAAAACTCCCCAGGTGATTCTGAAACCTTCTGTGTATACAGGCCTGCAACGCGAGGCTTACGTTTTATTGAACAGGAAACATGTATTTTTAATGGAAGGTCTAATAAGATAATAGATCTGTAATTGTAGGAGAATAAAAGATTACCCTTCTTAATAAGGAGGGAGACTATATACTGGGTTTTTCATGAAGTTGAAGAAGAAAGCAAGTTATCAAGGATTTGAGCCCCACCATTCCTGAGCGTCCTTGAATAATTCTAAGGGTGACTTATTTAGCTTGAGATTTTTATTTGTCTTTAAAGCAGTTTTACTGGGACACAATCAGAAAGTGGTCCTGGAACTAGAGAGTGGGCAGTACACTTTTATTTGCAAAACAAAGATAGTTTAGCCTTCTGAATATCCATTATGATCTGAGTGTGACCTCATCCAATTCATACCTTGGTTAACTGTGTCCTAGAATCTGCCCTTGCTGCTGGTGCTGAAGACTAAACTCAATCTCATGCCTGAGTCTCTAGAAAAATATTTTTTTTTAAATTGTGACCTGTGTCTTTCTGAGTAAACGCATGAGCTTCCCGGAAACTCTGTAAGGGCAAGCAGGGATTACGTCTGCTTAAGTGTTGTGTCCTGTTTAGCACTGTGCCTGACATGTAATAGGTATATAGTAAATATTTGTTTTCGAAATAAAATTCTAGTTGACCTCTTCCAATTGTTATATCACATATAACCCCGCTTACCTAACCAGATTTATTTTGTTCTCATCAGTCCTTGATGGGCTTCATTGGAGAGACTAAGACGTGAAAGCCTTTAAGACAGTGGTGGCCTACTCCTTTGCACCACTTCTTGTTAGGGCCCCATCCAACCAACTGCCAATCCTGGTGCTCAGTTTCCATTGACATTTAAGCCCTCTGAGAACTATGTAAAATAAAAGTTGAAAGACAAAGAGAGTCCAGAGGTCTAAGATGGAGAATATACCTTGATAGGGGGAGAGTGTATAAGATATCTTGCTGGGGAATAGAATCAGACAAAAAGAAAGAGGGTTTAACCACATGAGCCAGGGAACTCAATGACACTCCCTCTGAGGTTTGCAAAGCTAAGGGTCACTAACTCACCTTTGTCTGAGCTAAATTTTAGTTTCCCCTATGACTATGGGTCTCTTACAGCTATATTCAAAACCTCAATCAAGCCAATAAATTAGGGTCCTTAATTTGAGATCCCCAACTAGCTGAATTCCAAGGGGGCATCTAATAACTGAAGGGCCCACTGCAGAGGAAAGGCTGGATCTAAAGCAGTGCAACTTTTGAATCTAGTTAGTCTGTGGCTGTGGCTTAGCACTCATTGAAGATAGAGCTCTTAGCAGAGTGGGCTTGACTTTGTTCTAGTAAGCCAAACTCATCTAATCCAAAGTAGAGAATGTTTAATTAGCTCTTAGAAAGTGCATATATACCCACTTACTGAGCCAGGCCATCTGCCCTGGGTGGAGAGTGAGCCTGGCAAATAAGAATTCTCAAGGACTGTCACTTGGGACAGTGAGTGCTCAGGCCATCGGTACCTACAGCCTAGAGGCTTCAGCTACTCATCGGAAAAGGTCCAGAGGCGATCTCACTTCCCAGGAAAAAGTCTGGCTGTACTATAATGGGTCAGAACCCGTTACTGAGAGAGAACGTCTTTGTGTTCATATCTGACCAGGCAACCTAGCAGGAGTGCCCTTGGTGATAAAGCCAGAGCTTCAGTGATTATTACCTGATTGGTTAAATCTTTCTTCAGGACATCTAACTTCTAGATTTGTATTTCTTTTCTTCCCTGGGGAGACAAAGGATTGAAGAAGGTTCTTCTTTGCCCCCCCTTATTGCCTTCACACTTTCCTGGCGTGATCTCTGCCAATTGTAACAACGTTTCCTTCTTAAATTGTAATATTGAATGGGTTCACCTGAATAATCAATATGAGCTCTGACAAATTATGATAGCCACCTGGCAGGGGCCCAGCATCTAGAATCCCCATTTGTGATAACTCTGGTCTGGTCAAGGCAGGATAAGGTAGTCTCTCACCAAGAGGAGCCCTCTTTGAGGCCCAAAAAGAAAGTGAACCACCCAAGATGATGGGCAGTGCATCTGCATCAGGCTTGTCTGCCTCTGGATCTTTTACCCAGGCTCTTCCTGTGGGTTTCCATTGCACAGTTCTGTACCACCCAGATCCTTACTACAGTCAGGTATGTGGCTGACTCCTTCCTAAGAATGACCCCCCTGGTCTGTGGTTCCCACCCATATTTTGGCATGAACTTGGCATGGTTTAGGTGTGTGTGGATTTTTTTTGAGATATAGTTTACGTACAGTGAGATGGACAGATGGTAAATTGTACAGATCATACAGCAATTTGAGTTTTGACAAATGTATACACCTTTTGTAAACCACACCCAATCAAGATATAGATCATTTCTGTCACCCCAGAAAGTTCCCTTGTGCTCCTTCTCAGTAAGTCTAACCCCCACCCCCACACGCTTCTCTCCCAGGCATTAACTGTTCTGATCTCTATCACTGTGTATTAAGTTTGAGGCCGTGGATTTTAAAACATACAAATTTTCTTAAAGTCTGGCAAGATACGTCAGAAAATAATATTTGTTCAGATAAATCAGTGCTCCCTAATGCAGGGGGATGCCCCCAGGAGACTTTTGACGGTGTCTAGAAACAGTTTTGACTCATGAGTGAGAAGGGTTCCTACTGGCATCTAGTGGATGGAGGCCAGGGATGCTCCTAAGCCTCCCACAGCGCCCAGGGCAGCCCCACAGCGGAGTGATCCAACCCCAAATGCCAACAGTGCTGAGGTTGAGAAACCCTGAGGTAAATCATGTGCTCTCTGCTGAGAGAATTGTGGCCCTGGGGAGTGTTAATCTGTGGCTCTTCCAGGCCTCTAGGGGTGAGAGGTGTTTTTTTTTTTTTTTTGGTTATTTGTTAAGAGCCTACAGAAAGCTCAAAAGGCAACTGCAGGAAGGGGCATTCTTGGGTGCCACCACCCTTGTGGCCACAGTCCTTGCTGTGTAGTGGGAGTGAGCATGGGCTTGGGCAGGCGGAGATGAACAGGAGAAGAGGGAGGTGAAGAAAACAACTTGGGCAATAAAGGGACAGGCTTAGCATAATATTAAAACTAGAAAAATGGACAAGAGGGGAAAATAAAGTGGAAATTAATGATACCTGAAGTACAAGCAACAGCATCAAAAATAAGCAAGTGAGGCTACATCAAACTAAAAACCTCTGCACGGCAAAAAAAAAAAAATCAACCTACAGAATGGGAAAAAATATTTGCAAACCATGTATCTGATAAGGGATTAATAGCCAAAATATATAAATATACATACAATTCAATAGCAGAAAAACTAATAACCCAATTTAAAAATGGGAAAAGGACCTGAATAGACATTTCTCCAAAGAAGATATACAAAAGGCTAGAAGATATATGAAAAGATGCTCAACATCACAAGTCATTAGGAAAATATAAATTAAAGCCACAATGAGATACCATCTCACTCCTGTTACAATGGCCATCATCAAAAGGGCAAGAGATAAATGCTGGCATGGATATGGAGAAAACAGAACCCTTGTTCACTGTTGGTAGGACTGTAAATTGATGCAGCCACTGTGAAAAACAGTATAGTGGTTTCTCAAAAAATTCAAAATAGAACTACCATATGGTCCAGCAATTCCACTTCTGGGAATATATCAAAAGGAAACAAAAGCACTAACTTGAAAAGGTATCTGCACCCCCATGTTCATAGCTGTGTTATTTACAATAGCCAAGACAAGGAGACAAGCTAAGTGTCTACTGATGGATGAATGGATAAAGAAGTTGTGGTATATATATATATATGTATATATATATAGTGAAATATTGTTCAGGCATAAAAAATGAAGAAATCCTACCATTTGCAACAACATGGATGGACCTTGAGGTCATTATGCTAAGTGAAATAAGTCAGACAGAAAAAGACAAATACTGTATGATCTCACTTGTATGTGGAATCTAAAAGCAAGCAAATAAAAAAACCAAACTTGTAGAAAAAGTGATCGGACTTGTGGTTATCATAGTTGGAGGAAGGTGGGAGGGAGGAGGAATTGGAGGAAGGTGGTCAAAAGGTACACATTTTCAGTTATAAATAAGTACTAGACATGTAATGTACAACATGATGACTATAGATAACACTCTTGTACAATATATAGGAAAGTTGTTGAGAGAGTTAATCTTAAGAATTCTCATCACAAGGAGAAAATTTTTTCTTTTTTTTCAATGTTTTTATATTTTTATTGAAGTATAGTCGGCTTACAGTGTGTCAATTTCTGGTGTACAGCCCAATACTTCAGTTATATAGGAACATACATATATTCATTTTTATATTCTCTTTCACTGTAAGTTACAAGATATTGAATATAGGCCCCTGTGCCATACAATATAAACTTATTGTTTATCTGTTGGTTTTTTTAATATATTAGTATCTGCAAATCTCGAACTCCCAATTTATCCCTTCCCACCCTGGTAACCATAAGTTTGTTTTCTATGTCTGTGAGTCTGTTTCTGTTTTGTAAATAAGTTCTTTTGTCTTTTTTTTTTTTAGATTCCACATATAAGTGATATCGTATAGTATTTTTCTTTCTCTTTCTGGCTTACTTCACTTAGAATGACATTCTCCAGGACCATCCATGTTGCTGCAAATGACATTGTTTTATTATTTTCTGTGGCTGAGAAGTACTCCATTGTGTAAATACACCACAACTTCTTTATCCAGTTATCTGTTGATGGACACTTAGGTTGCTTCCATGTCTTGGCTATTGTAAATAGTGCTGCTATGAACATTGGGGTGCATGTGTCTTTTTGAATTAAGGTTCCCCCTGGATATATGCCCAAGAGTGGGATTGCTGGATCATATGGTAAGTCTGTTTTTAGTTTTTTGAGGAATCTCCATACTGTTTTCCATAATGGCTGCACCAAACTCTTTTATTTTCTTTTTTAAAAATTGTATCTATATGAGAAGATAGACATTCGTTGAACCTATTGTGGTAATCATTTTACAGTATATGTAAATCAAACCATCATGCTGTACATCTTAAATTTATATAATGATGTGTCAGTTATTTCTCAATAAAACTGGAAAAATGCATTAAAATTCAAGAAAACGTTAAATTTAAAAAGCAAACGAGTTGAGATATAAAATAAAAGATGAAAGTGAGTGAGAATATTCAGTAAGAACATAAAAGAACATCTGAATTAAAAAACAGTAGAAGGCTGTGAGATGAAAAATGAAATATGTGAAAAGTAGATAGGATTACAGGTTGAAAGCAGGAATTGAGAATTAAAATGGTCAACACACGGCATTATATCTAATGAGGATGAAATAGGGGACAGTATGAACCCAAAATGTTTGGATGATGGAGTAGGAAAAGGGGTGGGGCACCAGCTATTGCCAGTAAGGAAGGGAATCTGAAACACAGTTGGGGCAGGGCCAGCCAGCTGGCTCAGTGGAAAGTCCCCAGTTTAAGCAGCATTGTCAGTAAGTTGTGGTCAGACCCAGAGGGCAGAGAGCATTGAGTTGGCACTTCCAGATACCAGCAGCCTCGTAGGCCCTCTCCAGGGGCCACCCTTACTGTCAGCAGTGGCTTACACTAACCTTTATTCTGGAAGCAAAAGAAATTAGTGGCAATATTGCCTTGAAAATAATACCTTTCAAGTATTTCACTTAATGCTTCAGGGTGTGTGAATTATTTTTAAACCAGTTAAAGTAATAACCACTCTTTTAAAAAAAATAGCTTCTAGCTTTTTATTTGCTTCTACAATACAGGAATTTCCTTTTTTGGTGTGTGACTCCAGGCATACATTTCAACAGATCTTTTTAGGTTTTATCCAGCATTATATGTTTTGTGAGGATTACAGAATAGCCTAGTCTTTCATATTACAGGCACTGTAATCTTAGGAATATGATTTCCATGGTGCTGAATCATGCCTAAGTAGTTAGAGCAAGTCAATAGCTCATTTATTTTTCTCCTCTCTTTTGTCCATTCACTTAGGCAATAAACAGTTATTGAGCATTTCTTTTGTGCTAGGCACAGTTAAGGGCACTAGAAATATAGGATAAGACACAGCCCCATCCTGAAAGGACTTCCATCTTGGTAGGGAGAACTTGGTAGACATAAACAAACGGGTAAGTGAGAAAAGAAAATCAGTAAATCTCCCTGCTCTTTGGTAGTTCTATAGAAAGACAAAGCAAATATAGAACATTCTAGCCAGAGGAAGCAGCATGTGAGAACCCATGATTCTGGGAAGCAGCATGAGAGAAATATTGAGAGTTCAAGTTTTGTGGGAAAAGGCAAAAGGACAGAGAGATGAAGTTAAGAAGGTGGTTGAGGTCAGATCATAAATGAGCCCTGTTTGTCTCACATAAAAATCCTAGGTAATAAATACCAAAAGATCTCAAATAAGGATATAGAAGATAATCAGGTTTGCAGTTTAGAAAGATCATTCTTTCGCAGTGTGGTGGTTCAAGTCATCAGAGGGCCTGATGAATTAAGCTGTTGAAACAATCCAGGAAAGAAGCAAGGGCCCAAGGGAAGATTGTACTGGAGGGCATAGAGAAGAGAGAGTGACTTGAGGCCATTTAGTAGGCAGAATTAACAGGACTTAATGGCCAGTGGGATGGGGGTGGTGCTGAAGATGACCTCAGAGTTTCTGATTGGGTTGTCCTGGATGGAATTACCATTCCTGAGAGAAGTAGAGGAAGAGGGGGCATATCTGAGGGAAAGATGCTAGGTGGTGAACTGCTGTGTAATACATTTTTAAAATGTATTATTTTTTGAAAAGCTTTCATGATTCCACAGCACACATCCACCCATCAGGCCTAGTGTGGACTCAGAGGCACAGACAGGATCCTGATGACTTGGTTTTTGGTGTGTTTGGTCTGGGGACCCTGTGTCCCATCCAAGTGGGAATGTCCAGAAATAATAGGATAAGCGAGTTGGGAGCTTGGGAGGGAACTCTGCGCTGGAGCTGCATATCTGGGAGTCACTGGCTTTGTGTCGAAGCCATGGGCATGAGTGACCCAGTCAGAGAGAGCAAAGCACAGAAAGAGACGAGTTCGGGAACTGAGATCAGGGGAGACCAGATCTGGATGGGAATGGAAAGGGAGAGCTGAAAGTTTGATTAGTAGAATTACAGGAAGAATCTTCACTCTGTTCAGGGAATCACTAGGTAGGATCGTTTAAAACTCCTTCCCTTGTTGTTATTGATGATTGTGTGTGTGTATCTTTTATTTCACTTGAAAGGCTAAGTAGAAAAACCTCAGGAACTACTGTCTTTTAGGAATTAGAATAAAGGTGACCTGAAACTTTAAGTTCGTGAGAACATGTTTTTTAGGTTCTGATTCCCATAAGACTTCAAGAATACATTTATTTCTCATAAAGTGCAATAAGCCTTTCAAGACAGGAGTGGCTGAGGTCACAAATGTGCTCACATTATGTACATTCAGTTTGTAGCCATGAGAGAAGACTTAAGATGGCTTCTGTGTTTCAGGTAATTCAGAGGTCTGTGGGGCCGGCCAGCCTGAGTCTGCTCACCTTCAAAGTCTATGCGTCACCAAAAAAGGACTCACCTCACAAGGCTTCTGTGAAAGTTAATGAGGTAACATGTTGTGATATATTTTCAATGTCTGATTTAGTTACTATAGGAAGTATACACATTGAATATCAATTCTGAAGATACGTTTTTTATAGTTTGTTTTTCTTTGTGGGAAGCCTCTAAACTATGGCTTTTTCAATTGATAAACTTTAATTAATGGTACTTAGCTAAGGGCATAATTAAGGAATATTTCCTAGATTTTTTTAGTGGAGAATCTGCTGTGTCCTAGTAGATTGTAAGCACAACTCACTTCTAAGTGATCTGCCCGATTCTAGACTGCTTATCAAGCCAGGAAAACATACGTGTTTTTCCCTCTCCTAGGAAATTAAAGACCTGGGCTCATTCTGCTTCTTGGCTGGATTAGAGGCTCATAAGTAGATGCTTAATAAATACTAAGTAAAGAAAACAAGAAATTGTCTCTCCATTGTTGACATTCTTTTTCGTCTATACTTCTCACTGATTATTTTGGATATCTGGTTTCTTTTGACTTTGAGTAAGTGTCATAAAGGTCTACCTCCAGTCATGGCTATGGTTACTTATGTGGTGCTTACCTAAAACTAAATACCTTACTTCTTTGCCCTTTACTCTCTTCTTCTCAGGCTTTGGGACAGTGGTATTTTTAAGGGTGAAGAAGGCAGCCAGTGGTGGCTGTGAAGTGTCACCAGTCTGTGTTGGGAGCAAACCTCTCCGGCTTTGGTTAGCACTAGACTGCTCATTAGAACTATGTCACATGCTTTTTAGTTACTCTCAAGCTTTTTTTCCTACCCTTCCTCCCACTCACCCTTTAGAGTAATACAATCCTTCCAAACTAAATCTAAGGGGGAATATCAAATACCAATATATAAAACGTGTCAAGGAAGACTGCTTTGTCTGCTACCAGTAGGTTGGTGGGAGGCTAGGGCACCTCATAGCCCTGCTCTCTTGGCCTGATTGATTAAGGAAATAAGCAAGGTGCCAAGATCCTCTGAAGCAAGGTGCACATAATCCTTGGTCACTGTAATTCATGAATTATTAGAGATACAATGCTTACAAATTTGATAATGATTATGTTATCTCATTCCTGTGTACACGTTTTGATTTTTGTTTTGTTTTTTTAATCTATACAGCTTTCACTCTACTCCATTCCTGAGGGGCAGTCTAAATATGTGGAAGAGCCAAGGACCCAACTTGAAGAAAGCATCTCCCATCTCCGACATTATTGTGAGCCATATACAAATTGGTGTCAGGTACAGCTGTTCTGAAAATGGAATGAGTGCATTTCTGTTGAAGTCAGTAGTGAAAAGTCTGTATTGGCTGATTATTTTCAGAAAAAGGCAGTATAAAGGGCCCTGCCTTAAGAGTGCCCAACTTAAAAATGCTCATCAGTCCCATCTCTGGGGGCGGGGCAGGGTGGGGAGCAGAGAGCCCTAGCTTCCTGTTGGTGACTGTTGCCACAGCCACAGAGAGAATTTCCTTCTCACTGAATAGCATGTGGCACCTTGACTAGAAAGCAGAGGACTGGTACCTATCTTGTTGGTCACAACTAGGAAAACATCACCCACAAGGGGAGGATATGGGGCTGGATGTAAACATTTATATCAAAATTAGAAAGTTTCCCTCCCTACAGAGATACTACAGCTCAGTACCACTTTAAACTGGAATGGGTTCAGAGCTTTTTGAATGCTGTAATAGGAGGGTACATAACTAGAAACGGGTGGAATTACATACTTGAGTGATCAAAGAACTAAATATGCAGATTGACTTCTACTGCTTAGGTTTTAGATCAGGCATTTGTCCTTCTGTTCATGAAGGCATGTCTGTGATTTTTAACATCTGAAACCGAAGTTTACAGTCTATAGAATGCTTTTGTGGGCTTTGATACACGTATTTGCCGTACTTGATTTTGATTTTAAAAGTTGATGACGGAATAAAAGTATGAGTGTGGCGTGGTCTAGATTTATTTTGCTTGAGATTTATAAGCTTAATTTTTATCTAGAACTTGTTTTAAAATTTTTAATTTCCTCTATCTGTGCCAGTGCTGAAGTTTTGTTCACCAATTTAGAAAGAAAATAATAAGCATAGACTCTGTCAGCTGTGTAAATTAGACCACTATACTTCAGTATCTTGACTGTATTACTGAGTCTTGAAATACCTAAAGACTTTATATATAATGTGTTGTAACTCACTTAGACTTTATTCTCTTGTTCTAGAAGATTTTTAAACCATCTGCTGGTGGTTAAGGTCAGCACATTTGCAAATATTTTTGTGTCATGTAGATATGACTACTGTTATTTCTCTTTGTTTTTGGAGGGCGGGGATTATAAAAGTTCTTTGTCTTTTTACCTTTCAACCTAAGGTTGATTTTTGTTTTTTACTTTGTCGCCTGTGCATGTCACTCAGTGCAGCAAAATACCCCTTTACCTGATAGAATAGTTATTACATATTTGTTTGTACTACTTCTAAATAAAAACACTTTCTTTGTGATTATACTGTTTTCATTTTCCTATAGATTGAAGTCTTTTTTCCCCCTTAACAGAGGCACTGGGGATTGAACCCGGGACCTTGTGCACACCAAGCACATGTTTTACCACTGAGCCATACTCCCCACCCCCGATTTAAGTTTTGATAAATGAAAATATTTTTAATTCCTTGCTCCTTTTTAAGGCCTACAAGTTCTAGTCTCTTTCTTTAAGAACTAATTTAATTTTTCTTCATGATAAACAGATTATGCTAGCAAAAGAAGTGGGCAGTCACTCTAGACATTGATCTGCAGTTTTTCTTTTTTTATGGGCAGAAAAAATTAATAATGGATTTTAATGAGACATATGCAGTTTTTGTAATGTTCTTTATGTCCTCCACCAAATTCAGCATTTAATATTTTAGGCCATTTTTAACAGTACTAGGGTAACTTGCTCTGACTTGAACTGAATTAAATAAAACAAATCCTTTTCCAAGTGGCAACTGGTTCTGTTACCTTCTGATACCCACGTATCTCTTTTCCCAGCCTTACTGTAGACTTCTTGAATGTGGGTCCCTTCTTTTCTTTAGGATCATCTGTTGTTCTTATACAAAGCCTTTGTTGTTGTTGTTGTTGTTAAAAGAATGTTAGCACTTCATTTGCTTCAGGATTGTGGTGTTTCTCCAAACCTGCATATAGACTCCTTTGTCCCATTAAAGCTGGTCATTCCTGCTTCAAATGGACAGTTTTCAGATATAGGCTCTAAAATCCAGGCAAATCAGGAAATAGACTTAATATGAAAGATTTAATCTCAAATAGAAAGGATTTCCACTTAAATTTTCAAGGGGATTGATTTTTGTCCATTTTCTTCAATTTTAATAGAAGACCAAAAGGGCTGGGTTGTTGAAACCACTTCACTTGAAATCTTTGCTTCCTGTGGCAATAATAAGCTGTTCTGCTGAGGAGTTTGCGGTGAAGGAGAAATTACAAAAGAATAAACAACACAAAAAACCCCAGATAGACAGTATATCCCTTTGTTCAAAAAGTGTTAGTAATATGATAATTTATTCAGTAAAGACAAATATATTTATTGTTACTTTCTAATCAGTAAATGCTACTCATTGATTTTTTTAATCTTTTTAGGAAATGTACTCCCAAACTAAGCCCAAGATGCAAAATTTGGTTCAATGGGGGTTAGGTAAGTTGATTTTTAATTAAGCATAATCAGTTTGTTTGACATTAAACTCTTTAACTGGGATTCCATGGATGGGCTCCAGGAGATCTGTGAATTCCTTAACATTATATGCAGAATTAAGAGCTATTTGGATTTTTCTGGAAAGAGGATCAATTTTTTTCATCCGATTACAGAGAACTAGTGTCCCCAAATACTCAGGTAAGTCTCTTCAGGATCATTAGGATTTTTGGCCTAGTAAGTGTGGATTTACTGGATTTTCTGTCTTTAAATCTATTTCCAGGTGCATGTTTTAACTCATCAATAGGTTTTCAGAATCAGGATAGCTCATTTGCACGGCTATTAACACATAGAAGTTTAGAGGCAGGAAGGAACTGGGCTGGTAGACCTGAGAAAGGCTTTATTACATAATTATTAGTGTTCTTACATTTTTCCTTTGTTTTTAATTGCTTTTGATTGTTTTTCACATCCACTTAACACATACACTCATAGGGTGGGTTCATAGTCTGTTCTAACTAGTTTCAGGAACTGGTGAATTAATAGACATAGATCATATTTCATTCCCCTTATTGGGCATCTCAGCCAGTCAACTTCTTGTTTATACAGTTGTTTGTTTCCGTGACAGTATAAAATAAATAAACGTGAGTGTAATTTATTTCTTTGTGAAGATCGTCATAGAGTATTGATGTGCAGATACCGCAAAACTACCAGATAAATTTTTCATTTGAAGACAGACATGTTAGTAGCTTACCAGTTCTTTAAATTATTCATGTATGTTAATTAACATCTTAATTTTATAAATATTTATTTAGTGCTTATTATGTGTCAGGAACTAGTCTAAGTGCTTTAAAAATATTAATTTATGTATAATCCCCATAACAACTCTGACAGGTACTTTTACCTTCATGTTTTACCTGAGGAAGCTAAAGAACTCCTGATCTTTTATTTATATATGTGACTGAGGTGGTCGCTTCATTGTCCCCTCTCATTTCCCATTGAGTCATAGCAGTAGACATTATCTGCAATGTGAGTCTTTTTTTTTTTTTTTCCTTCTCTTGGACTCGTAGTTACTGTAAAGACTCTTAAGAAGAAACATTCCATTATGAGTTGCGTTGTTGTCTGCCAAGGCAACTAGTCCATTTCCCAGCAGTCACAGCCAAGACATGTTACTAGAAGCTGGGCTTCAGCCTCATTGCAGTCTTCCAGCGTGTCTTCTTTCCCATTTCTTTGTGATTTACCCACTTTGGCTCAGCTTACCAAGGCTTCTGGATGTCCTTCTATCAGCTGCTCTGTGTGCGTGTCTAGAATTGAAAATACCATGCTGGTAGGCAAAGGGAAGTGGAAAGCTGCCTCAAATGACCCAGACAAGAAGATGAAAAGTTAAAATCAGGTTAAAGGCAAAATAAGTAAAAGTCCAGACAGGAATTAGTGCAAACAACACAAGCCCTATAGTAGTGTTTAAAATGACCACATTTCCTGAAGAACCCAAGAACAGGAAAATTGGCACATGTCTGGTATTATCTTGAGGAGAGAATTACTGAGTATTCAGTAATAAGTTCAGTTCCACTTACATTTGTTAAGTCACCATCATGGCAGGCATTGAAGAGAGAGAGAGAGGCTGGTTAAGAGAGTGGTCACAACCACTGAGCTGCATGTAATAAAGTATTCAGTACTAGGAGAAATACAGAGGTAGTCATGGACCACTATCAAAGATACAGAGGAAGGAGACTAGTTTGATAGAGACTGAGGACATGGGAGCAGTCAGGGAAGGAGTTCTGAGATGAGTCTTGAAGGAACAGAGCCACACAAAACGTGGGGGTGGGACTTGGGCAGCATTCCACTCAGAGGGCACGGCATGACCAAGGCTCGGAGTGGTGGTTCAGCGTTGGGTGTCCGGGAACTGAAAGCAGATAGGGAGTGTTGAAGATGAGGCTGAGAGACGTGAAGGCTTTTCAAGTCATGACCTGCCTGAAATCCATTGTTGATTAATTCAGTGTCCGTTAACTCCTAGCAGTGTTTTTAATAAATGTCTGTTGAGTGAACATCCACTATTTACCACTGGAGGAAAAATGGCATAGAAGTCTAAGCTGTCCACAATTAAGGGGCAGATATTCTCCTTGAGGAGACGTGAAATACACCCCTGAATAATTAAACACACGGGCTGTACAATTAGGTACCGAATGGTGGTACCGAGAATAAGTATAATGGGACTTTAGAAGAGAAAGAGGTGTGGACTGATGAGTGTAGGAAAGGCTTTTCTGAGGAGGTAGGACTTAAGCTGGCTCTTATTTGGTGGCATTGGCTCAGTGGAGAGGAGAGGAGGGGAGAGGGTAAGAGGCATCATGTGAATGAGTCATACGGCATGTTCAGGCATGGCAAATAGGCTCACGTGCTGCATTTATTTGTATTTATTTTACCTATTAACAGTGTCTGTTTCCCTCATATACTTGCACTACAAGTTTTCTTCATTATCCAGATTTACTCTGTTCTTGAGTTTGAATAATGAATTCACATGGCAAAGGATACATTTTTTTTCCTGAATCTAATGTTTTTGGTTCCTGAGTTTCAGAGCGTAGGCAACAAAGCTTCAGATAGTGACAGATCTATCTAAAGATTTATCCAAGTTTATTCTGTTTCTAGGTTTGGGTAACAAGCAAGGGATCCCTGTATTTGTATTTCTCCCCTTATGAATAGTTGATTCAGATTTATTGCCTTCAGGAATATGAAGGTAATCTAACATTACTTTATTGTCAGAATGTTGTTAGACCAAAAACTTTGAAAATTGGGTACTTTCTCTGTGACTAGTAAATCATGTTTACATGTGCATAAAAAGAATGTGTTGAAAAAAGTCTATTAACAGAAAGCAAAAAATAGGCATATGTTAGATATTTTGTTCTTTTTATTTTTATTTTGAATTGGAATATGGTTGATTTACATGTTTTATTTTTAATGAGCAATTTATGGAACTATTTCCCGTTTTGATTCTATTGTAGACAGCTATGAATATCTCCAAAATGCACCTCCTGGATTTTTTCCAAGACTTGGTGTTATTGGTTTTGCTGGTATTATTGGACTCCTTTTGGCTAGAGGTAGGTACAGTTTTGTTTTGTTTTTTTAACAGTTCATAAGAGAGAGATAAGATATATATTTGGTTCTTTCTTTTTATCTACCAGTTTTCAGAATACTGAGTTGGTTCCTGGATATGTCCTTCTTAGTATGTAATTGACATGATTGTTTTCTCCAGTATATTTGGTTTTAAGCATATATAGAAATTATTTTAAAAATAAAGTGAAAGAAATTATATACTCTTGGTTAAAGAAAGAAATTAGTTACCCTTTATAGGCACATTTACTTGGTCAAATTCCTATTGCCCTTTGGTACAGAAAGAGTGAACATTCTTTAACCAAAATCTGTCACACCTGAGAAATTGTTTCTGTTTCACTATTAAGATCAGGCTATTAATCATAGTAACTAGAACAGTGATTTCATAGAGATTTTATTAATTTCCTGATGTAGCTTCATTCAGTGATGATATAAAAACTTTTAAAACACTTAAAATTAAAAACTAACACATATTAACTTAAAACATTACTGTACTTCACTGCTGGATTATAAAATGTTTATAGGAAATAAAGGATGATAAAATACTTCACTATAATGAGATTATTATGAGTTACTTGAAGTTTCACTGATTATAAAATTCATACTTCACAAAAATCCCTAAAACCGGAAGACTGAACCTTGTGATCAGGTCCTCATAAAAGATAACTTTAGAGACTAGTTTGGTACCCAATTTCTCTGATATTAAAAACCTTTTCTGTAGATACCTTAACCATTCTTTTAGAATCTGGTGGAAAGCTGCCCTGGTACCAGTCCCTCAACCTGTGGAATAAATTCCTATTGTGGTTTCTGTGCCCTCCTCCTGTCTTGTGCAGAATATATAAGAATTGAATTTAGAGTTTATTTTTACTAATCAACTTGGGCAATAGTTGAACCAGCTTTTTTCCCCAAACTTCTTTCCCCTCCTTTCTTTAAAACTGTCCAGAAAAGCGTTCCTGTCTTGTTTAGATAGTGTTTAGAATTTATGAAGAACCCAAGGCCAGGGTGTTGGAATGTTGGCTGCAATTAAGGAGCCAGGAATGTGGAATCAAGTGAGATTAGCGTCTTTCTTCCTCTCCGTGGTTAGAGCACGTGGAAGAGTCGAACAGGCTTAAAGAAGGCTCTCCGTGCCGTACGTGCGTTTTCACTGTCAAGTGTTTATCTTCCCCGTATCCACTGGGGTGACCATCCTGAGGAGGATTGGCGACTGTGCTCTCCTGGGCAGAACAGCAGCATAAGGATACCCACTATGGTGGGTGGGTCCTAATCCTTTGTATTTTGTTTGCTTGTTTGTTTCTTTGTGCCTCTCTCTTTTTCCTTTTCCTAAGAGAGCTCAGTAGTATTAAAATAATTTAAAACCTTAATTCTTTTTCTGAAAAGTACACATGCACACATAGTCATGTGCACATACCAAGCAGCAGATCTCTTCCCGTGGGTGCTGAGGTACAAGGGCCTGAGGTACAACGTCGGGGGTGAGGGTGTCCCTAAGCAAGATGAGTAGGAGTGTAGGTATGTTTCTGGGTGGTCAGTGGTTTGCAGGCCCCTCCAGGTACATGATCCCCTATGCTGGCAGCAGTAGGATGGGCTCAGAAAGTCATTCCTGGGGGAGTTTCTTTTCTTTCTTTTTCAGCCTAACATTTCTTTTAATTTTATTTTTAAATAAACTTAGATATATTTAAGGTGTACAACATGATGTTTTGACATACATATACCTAGTGAAATGATTACTGGAGTCAAGCTAATTAATACATCTTTTCACATAGTTGCCTTTTTTGTGTGTGAGAGCACCTGGAATCTCCTCTCTTAGTAAATGTCCAAGGTTCAGTGTTACTAACTCTAGTCATCATGCCATACATTAGATCTCTAGATTTATTCATCCTGTATTGCTGCAGCTTTGTACCTTTGACCAACATCTCCCTGTTTCCCCCACCTCCCCACTCCTGATAACCACCCTTCTACTATCTGCTTTTATATATTTGACTTTTTTAGATTCTACATATCAGTGAGAATGGTTCCCTAGGGCTGGGGGTGATGGAGGAACTGGGGGGTAACTCCTAATGGATGTGAGGTTTCTTTTTGGATGATGAAAATATTCTAAAATTGATTGTGGTGATGGCTGTGCACTCTGTCAATACACGAAAAGCCATTGAATGGTACACTTTAGATGGTGAGTTGTGTGAATTATATCTCCCTAAAGCTTTGAAAATGTAGTGGTCCTTTCTGGTGTGTATATTAGGCACATTCTCTGTCAATCTAGGATCAAAGAAGTCTTTCTAGTGTTAGATGTACAAAAGCAAATTGTGATGATAAGGATAATGAAACATCTGATGGTGTCCACAACCTTTTATTTAATAGGTTCAAAAATAAAGAAGCTGGTGTATCCACCTGGTTTCATGGGATTAGCTGCCTCTCTTTATTACCCACAACAAGCCATCGTATTTGTCCAGGTAAGTTAGACCCAGTAAGCTAAGATGTTTCTCATACTGTATGGGTTTACTGCTTAATTTTATTTTATTTTGCAGCATTTGTCACACTAGACTAAAATTTGTTGGTACAGAATGAACTATAGCAAAGTTTAATGTTTTTCTCCAATATGTACCTCAGTTCTGGCTCTCCTTCCAATGTCAGTATTCAGAAAACACATGCTAATTTGAATATTAATCAAAGAAAATTTAAGATACCTTTTTTCCATAATTACATGGAAGTCTAGAGACTCAAATTCCAAAGCTGATAGTTATGGGCCATTCTCAGTTTGGGCATATCTGGTCCTTGGAGTTGCAGGCATGGGCCTGTGCTCTGGCCCTCTGTGCCTTCTCCCTCATCCTGGTGCCAGCCTCTCTATCCTTGCTGGGGACTTCAGGGAGTGCAGTCCGCTCTGCTGGGAACACCCTTCTCAGGGCTGTCACTTGGCCACTCCTTTCAGTAGTTTTCCTTCAGGCCTCAGCTTGATGGCATCCTGGCAAGTAGAACACAGAGTCAGGGACACGGGTAAAGCCGATGCCTGAGTCAGCTTGAGCTGCCATAACAAAATACCACAGACTGTGAGGCTTAAATAACAAGTGTGTTTTCTCACAGTTCTGGAGACTGAAAGTCCAAGATCAAGGTGTCAGCAGGGTTGGTTTCTCCTGAGGCCTCTCTCCTTGGTTTGCAGATGGCCACCTTCTCAGTGTGTTCTCACACAGCCTTGTCACTGTGCACACACATCCCTCGTGTATCATCCTTGTCTTGTAATGACACCATTTATATCGAATTAGAGCCCCACCCTATGACTTCATTTAACCTTAATTACCTTTTTAAAGGCCTTGTCTCCACATATAGTCACATGGTGGGTTAGGGCTTCAACATACAAATTTGGGGGACACAGTTCAGTCCATAACAGCTGGGCCAGCAGTTCTTAAGAGTGTAGTCCCTGGAACAGCAGCATCAGGATCACCAGGGAACTTGTTAGAAATGGAAATTTTCAGGCCCCATCCCAGACCTACCTACTCAGACACTCAAGGTTAGGGTCAGCAGTTTGTGTTTTAGTAAGCCCTCTAGGGGATTTTTGGCAAGCCCATGATATTTGAGAATGACCGATGTACTAGATTCCCTCAGGGCAGTGGTGTCTGCACATAGTGGGACTCTTCACATCGTGTCCCTTGGAAAACTGGTGAGACCAACGCAGACTGTAGGTTTTGGGGTCATAGACAGCTTATGGAGGCAGGGACCCAGTTGCCAGAATTGCCATATCACACTGAGACTTGGTCCTGGGAAGAGTAGCAGTGCCGTCACCAGAATTGGGCCCTGAACCAAACTGACCTGACATTGAGCTCCCTGGAGTCCTCGTGACAGGATTGAGCCTAGATCCTTGGATGGCACAGCAGTTGTCGATGGGAGCCCAGTGGCTCCAGCTGTGGGAAATTGTTGGCTTTGGGGGCAAATACCAGTAAGATCTTTCTAGCATGGGCTTGATGTTGTTTATAGCAGTCTTCGAGGGGTGAGGCAGATGGTTACTGTTCCTCTGCCTGCTTCAGCCCCAGCTCTGGAACACTGAATCATGTCTACCTGCCCTAAATTGTAAAAATAATCAAACATCATCTCAGTCTGTTACGGTTTAGATAGTAGATGGATTGGGTGGGGAGGGTGAGCTTGGCTGCTGGTGGAGAAGCATATGTAGCTGCCCTTTGAGGAGAAGTCTTTTTTTATCTTATGTGCCACAGCATATGTTGCAAAAGATTTTTTGTATTCACAATCAAGCTAGTAGGATGCAAATCTGAGTTGTATTCTGACTTATTTTTAAGTCAGTGGGAATGAGTTTTGTCTTTTATTTTGTACCTAGGGTAAGCCAGAACAAAGCAATTAACTATTTTCACTAGATATAAAACCTTAGTGATCTGTTTGGAATGATGAACAAATTCTGGAAATAAATGGTGGTGATAATTGTATAACATTGTGAATGTAATTAATGCCACTGAATGTACACCTATAAATGGTTAAAATGGTAAATTTTTTGTTATGATCATTGCTTTGATCAGCAATGATCTACATTTTTTTCCTTGAAATTGCTACAATAAAACAAATCAAATGTTAGTGATTGAAAGAGAATTTCTGATACTGTTTCAGTGTCGTTTAGTTCCTATTTTATATTTTCTTTTTTATCTGTCTCTGTCTCTTTTTTTAATGGATACTATGACCTTGAACAAGTCACTTAATTGCTTATATTCTGTTTTCTGTTCAGTGGTGTTTGGATAAAAGTACTGTAAGAAAACCCTTAAAGTGATGACATATGTTATTTTTCTCTCAGAAATTTAAAATACTGAGAAGAGTGCCATATTCGTGGTAAATGCTTGATCTGTCTACCAATGGGTCTGAGAATCATATCATATTTTAAGAACAGTTGGAGCAACTGGAAGAACATAACTTATAAGAAACCAGCATGTTCGGTTTACTAGCACTGTGATCTTGGATTAGTCACTTGGACTCTGAATATTTCCTTATAATTTTTGCTTACTTACCACATAGAGTTGTTATATAGAATAGAGATAAATCATGTGAACGTGCTTTGTAAGTTAAGATGCTATATATAGATAAATTACTATAAAAATTAGAGAATAGTAACTACTTTTATGAATTCAAAGTACTGTCATATGAAGGAGTAATCAACATTGTCATAAATAGGACCAATGAATGCAAATTATTGTCAGGATTTTTTTAAGAAATCTCAATGCTTAAAAGAAAAGTTTCTGACAATTAAAGCCAGCTACTAAAAGGTAGACAAGTGCATTTTAAGGTAGTGAGCTCCCTGACCCCAAGATATTCTCTGACCCTGGGGCCTGCCTCTCAGGGTATTGTAGAAAGGATTTTGGATCAGAAGGCAAAGTCCCTGCAGAAACTCAAAGACTTTATGTTTTGGGGGACCTGGGAAAACGGAGAGCATCTTTACTAGGTTCACCTATGTTTTTTTTTTAACCTAAACCCCTAAAGTAAATGATTGATTTTCATTTTGGCAGATGTTACTTGGTTGTCTGTTATGTGCTAAATGTGATAGGTAAAAGCCTTCTTTCTTGTCTTATTTTCAGGAATTTCCCATATCAGCTATTATCTACATTTTTTTCCTCGAAATTGTGAAGGTTTGAAATATACACCTTTAATTTATGGCAGATTATTTTGAACAATACTATGTATGGCTAAACTATTTTTTCTTCTTATGTTATCATTCTTACTATCTTTTTATTTGCTTACATTGCACACTTTTAATTTGTATGTCCCAAGGTTTCTGTGGTCGTCGTGGTTGTCATATGCGTAAATACAGTTCTTTTGGAAACAGGAAAAAGGAAAATGAAAAATTATCTTCCTTACCGGTCATGTATGGAATAATAATGAATTTTTATATTTTGTTTCAAGGTCAGTGGGGAGAAATTATATGACTGGGGTTTACGAGGATACATAGTCATAGAAGATTTATGGAAGGAGAACTTTCAAAAGGTGAGAAAGATCTTTTTCATTATCTTCCTTTTGGTTTAAATACGTAGTTTCTCTAGGATTTTAGAAAATTCTTGATAACCACGTTGCTTGCTCTTGCTTTTTCTGTTTGTTTTCCTTTATGCCTCAGCTCAGATTCTCTGGTGGCCTTTATTGGAGGAACAATAGAATTTCTATGCATTTCGTTATTTTCAGCAGGTCTGAATAAGTAATGACCATAAAATGCATTCCACCTCAGTCTTAGACCGTAATTTCCACTATATTGCTTTACAATTTGCTGAAAGTGTTGCATATTATCTGATAATTTTATCAAAACTAGATTTGGGGGTGGGGGGTGGGGGTATAGCTCAGTGCTAGAGTGCGTGCTTGGCATGCATGAGGTCCTGGGTTCAATCCCCAGTGCTTCCGTTAAGGAAAAATAATTAAAAATAAATTTTTAAAAATTAAAAAATAAAGAAAACTAGTTTCAAAGGGAACATGCTGTGCTCCCAGCAAAAGACAAATAACCAAGCCGCCTCCTCTTGCTATTTCATCATAGGCTTCATTCTTTCCTTTATCAGTACTGTATCTGCCCGTCACCTAGCCATCTGGGCTCAGTTAAGGGTGGAAGCCATGGCATGTTGGGGACCAGCCGCCAGTTATAGGCCATGTCCTCTGTGTTGACTGGCGGATGAGCAGCAGAGGGAAGGAGGTTGTGGAATTATAAGGACCTGTCATTTTTCGTCTTTTCTCACAGCCCATGTTTAGATGTTGCCCATGTTTGCTGGAACATTCTCTCTTTCCTCTGATAAGGCATAGAGCAAGTCATATCTCCTCCAAGTGCCTGTCAGGCACAGCTTGATAAGGAATAGTTAGGGTTCTTATACTAGCATACCTTCTATATCATAGAAGACTTTTCACTCCTGTCATCTCAAATCAAAATACTCCTTTACAAAATATAAATAACTATCTCAAAATTAAAATCCAGGATTTCACATTGGAATTTGGAAGTAACATTATAGAATAAACTATACACCTGCCCCATTTGTTACATAAATAGTCTTCTAGTGAAATCTCAAGACTAATTTTTGTACTGATGATTTTTAAAGGAATTAGTCTCTATCAAGCCTGTTTAAACTAGCTCTTGAATAGGAAGTTCTGTATTAATATAAAGTGCCCTTTGGCAATCCCTTTTAAAGAATAAACACTCATAGTTTTATTTTCATTTCTCTGACATTTTCTTTGGAAGCTTTCTTTCCTGTTTAAAAATCTCCTTAAGTCCACACTGAGTTTAATATGGGAAAGGAAACAGAATGTCAGGAAAGCTATACACAGCCTTAGAAAGAAATGAGGAAAATGAAACTCAGCCTCTGAGTGATCACTGCAGTGTTGAGCAGATGTGTGCACACTGATGGGACTATGGTTGGAATATAAGCTAAAAAGGCCAGCATTTTGTGATAATTTGAAAACATTAGATATTAAAGCAACTCAAATTTATATGCAAGTTGTTAGGGAGTGAGATAGTAAAGCTGTCTCATTAGCCCATGGTGCATCTGCGTGTCTTCCTCTGGGCTTCTCTCTGCGCTTGTCTTCTTCAGTGTCACGAGAACTTAGTGTTCTTCCATTTGTTTACTCTCAAAGCACAGTTCTCCCGACAGCTCTCTGTCCTGAATAGAAGGTAATAAAATGGATGTTGACTACTTAAACATTTAGTACAAGTTTTAAGTGAAAAATAGCAGAAGGCCCTATTAGTTCAAGATTTGCTATGCTTAGATTTCGGGAGTTATTTGATAGTGAAATGCCATTGTTTTTTATTGATTCCCTTGCCCCCCCCCCTTATTGGATCTTGTGGGTTTCAGTATTTTTTTGTTTTGTTTTTGCTTTATTAGAGCAAATATTTAAGCTGCCCTGAAACAGGAATCTTTTGGGACCTGGGAATTGTCTCTTTCAAGGGAATTGGGGAACACTTTATGAAGTACATTTTTGTTTCTTAGCTTATTTGGAAATTTTTTTTAACTTTTTTTATTGAGTTATAGTCATTTTACAACGTTGTGTCAAATTCTAGTGTAGAGCACAATTTTTCAGTTACACATGAGCATACATATATTCATTGTCACTCTTTTTCGCTGTGAGCTACCACAAAATCTTGTACATATTTCCCTGTGCTATACACTATAATCTTATTTATCTATTAGTTTTTAAGTCAAGCTTCCATTACCAGTTTCAGGTGCAATCCTATTCATAATTGTGCTATAATAATGTAACAGATGTACATATTTTCAGTTGTATGTAGTCAAAGAAATTTGTAGACATTGTGTTTAAAGTGGGGCCCTGAAATTTTAAGTGGTATGAATGATGGTTCAGTTCTCAATTATGTTATTTCCCATAATGTGTCAGAACTGTGAATCAGAGATGGCTGTGTGCAGAAATATTGTCATCATAGTGGGTCTAGGTTTTTGTTTTATTTTTTTGAGATAAAAGAACACAAAATATGTTATAAATATAACATATGTAAATAAAAAATAACTGTATATATCTATATACATACAGTTTAAAATCCAACAATATAATGACCACACATATACCAACCAACCACCCATCTTTAAAAACAGGAAATTACCAGTGTCTTCCAAGTTCTCCATGGGCTCTTCCAGCTCCCCATAAAGAACCACTATCTAGAATTTGGGGCTTTTCATTCCTTTGTGTTTTCTTTTAGTTTAACCATGTATATATTTTTTCTAAAACACCGTAGTTGAGCTTGCCTGTTTTTTGCCTTTGTAATACAAATAGCTATATCAAAATACATATAAATAAATATATAGTTTATCTAGATGGAGTCTTACTACATGTATTATTTAGTAAGTTGTTTTGTTCCCTAAACATAATGTTTATGGACTATATGTGGCTGTAGCTTATTAATTTTTGCTGCTATAGAATATTTCCTTGTGGGAAAGTACCCATGTTGATGGCTAGTTGGGTGGTTTTCAGTATATTGTTGTTGCACACACAGGTCTGAGCATATTTTTGTATGTGTGTCTTGATTTATTAAGAGTTTTTCTAGACCAGGATTCCTTGTTCATAGGATCTGCACATCAATTTTACTAGATGGCGGCAAATTTTCCATTTTTGCCAGTCTGGTGGCTTTATAATAGTTTTTCACTATGGTGTGTATGTTGTGTGTGTGTGTGTGTTTGTGTGTATGTATGTGTGCGGCTTTATTTTGTTCCCCAATTATTATTTTGAAAAAATTTCAAAACTACAGAACAATTATAGGAATGATATAAACGAATATATGCTTCACTTAGATTCACCAGTTAACATTTTGCTACACTTGCTTTGTCTTTTTATACATGCTCAGGCACTTACACATATGTGTATTTATTTTTATGCACCATTTGAGAGTTAGTTGTAGATATTGTGCTTTGTAATCATATCTAATTCAGTGTGTATTTCCAAAGAGCATGGACATTCACTAATATAATGACATTACCATTATCATACTCAGGAAAGTTGACATTTCATTGTTTATATAAACATTATCTAATATATAGTCCATAGTCATATTCCCCCAGTTGCCCCAATAATTTGCTTTCCTTTAACAATTTTTTCATTTCTTTTTTCTATAGCTGAGTGAATTATTATAAGGCACACATTCTTATAGCCATTATCTGGGACAAAAAACCAGAATTTTGCCAGCCTCCCCAGAAGCTCTTCCATGTAACTCACCCCAATCACACTCCTCTCTTGCTGTGCAAAACTACCGACTATCGTGACTTTTGTCATAATTACTTCCTTGTCTTTCTTAATGGCTTTATCACCTCAGTATTTATCCCTTTCAGTTAAGTCTTGCCTGTCATTATTATTTTTACTTGATATTCCTTTGAAGTCTTATTTTCCCCTTGTAAGTCACTTTTTAAAAAATATTTTTTATTGATTTATAATCATTTTACAATGTTGTGTCAAATTCCAGTGTAGAGCACAATTTTTCAGTTATACATGAACATATATATATATTCATTGTCACATTTTTTTCTCTGTGAGCTACCATAAGATCTTGTGTATATTTCCCTGTGCTATACAGTATAATCTTGTTTATCTATTCTAAAATTTTGAAATCCTGTCTATCCCTTCCCACCCTCCGCCCCCTTGGCAACCACAAGTTTGTATTCTGTGTCTATGAGTCTGTTTCTGTTTTGTATTTATGCTTTGTTTGTTTTTGTCACTTTTAATCTAGAAGTTCTCCTTCCATCTTCCTCTTTTCCTTAACGCTGTTATCTGTTAAGAGAACCTGGCATGTTGGACCTGTGGCATTTCCAGCAGTTTGGGTTGTGTTGATTGCACACTGATAGTGTAGTTGAACATGCTCCTCTCTTCTCTGCATTTCCAACAGATGGACTGCTGGACCTAGAGGCTGCATAATCAAGTCTGTGTTTGATCTTGTTGGCAAGGCTGTAGGTCTGTGTGGGCACCTACGCTTCACTTCAGCATTTTAGTGATTGTCGAGGCTCAGTGCCTAGATCCACTGATTCACTGGGAGCTGGAAATGGTGATATTCTACTTCTGTCATTTCATTTTCACATATTAGCTGGAATACTTTAATAAGGAGCTGCTTTTCCTCATCTTCAGAAGGTCACCAATTAGTTTTTTTTAAGTAACATGAATTTGTAGATTTAAACATATTTAGGTTTGAATTTTTTATAATCCTTATCCTTATTAAAGTTCAGATTATCCCATTTTAGCAAGTAGAACTTGACTCTGCATCCTTTTACATTACTCAGCTAGTCTGCAATAGTTCCCTTGCTATCTGGGATGTCACAGTGGTCCCAGAATTTCTCATTGTTGTTTTAATGTACATTTCTTTGATTGCTAATGAGGTTGAGCATCTTTTCACGTTTCTTGGTTTCTTCTTCTTGAAATGCCTATTGATGTCTTTTGGTCATTTTTCATGTGGGTCATTTGTCCCTTTCTTAATAATTTATAAGGATTCTGTACTTTTCCCCAGATGCTAATAATTTTGGTCACATGTTTGCAGATGTCTTCTCCCAGTTTGAGGCTTGTCTTTTGAGTTTTGGTATCTTTTGATGAGCAGAAGTTCTTAGTGTAGTTGATTCATTGATCTTTTCCATTATTCATTGATCTTCTCCATTTCACTCTTTGTCTCTAGAGGCTTAATAAAAGCATGAAACTCTTTATCGCTTGTCCATTGCTAATCTGAAGCCCTTTCAGAATAGTCTAAACCCAAGGTCTGAGTATCAGAGTTGGAGGCCTCTTGTGGGTGTCGGGTGCCAGGGTAACAGATGGCACTTTTGGAGTTGTCTTCTAAATTAGCCAAACACAGCAGTGTATCTCAGTAAAAGCCATGTTTAGTTTTCACTAGGGTTTTTTTTTTTTTTTATAAATGTAACAAGTTACTATCAAAGAAGTGTAGAATGACTCAAAGGCCAACAGTAACTAAAAAGAAAAATCTTAATAATTCTTTAAAGGACAGGAAATACATAAAGAAATATAAACCTGTTACTAATGTGAAAACTGAGCAGAACTTCTAAAGCTACACTTTGCACAGTTGTATTCACGCCCTTGCTGGCTCAGCGGGAAAATGAACGGGAAGCAGCAGCCATCATGCTGAGTAAATGTGGCCAGCTTCCTCTTCCTGCATTTGAAATTCCTCAGCTTTCTAAACACTCAAGTTTAGCTGTAAGTAAGTTACATGATTTAAAAGTGATCGTCTTTGAAATAAGGAGTCACAGAAGGTGAAATACAATATGATTCCACTTACATGAGGTGTCAAAAATAATCAAACTTGTGTAAGCTGAGAGTAGAATGATGGTTGCCAGGGGGTGGGGTTGGGGAAACGGGGAGTTGCTATTCAGTGGGTATAAAGTTTCAGTTGTGCAGGATGAATGAGTTCTAGAGATCTGCTGTACAACATCGTGCTTATAGTTAACAATACTGTATTATACACTTAAAAATTTGTCAAGAGGGTAGATCTCATGATAAGTGTTCTTAACCACAATAAAATGAAAATGAAAATAAGGACAATATGGTGGGTTTTCTGTAAAGCTAAATTTGTTCTGAATTAGTGCCCTTTCTAGTTTTTGCTATTTAAAATTCTAAGACATAAAGGTACTAGGCAATGATTTTTCTTTTTTCTTTTGTTTTTAAGCATCATTACTTAGCAAAATAAAAAGTAAGAAATCCTGAAAAATACATCTCTTTCTTCAAAAGGCATACACTTTTGGTATCAGAAAGGGCAGACAAGGCAGGCTGCAGCATGGCCTGATGGCTAAGAGAGTGGACTCCAGAGTGGGTGCACCAAGCTCTCCCATCACTCCCACCCCCACTTCTTACAAGCCTTGTAAATTGCTCCAGTGCTCTGGGAAATGGAGGTAATACCTCCTGGCACTGTTTTGAGGATTAAGTGAGTTTATCCACATGAGAAGCCCAAAATGGACAGACTCTAGCACCTGATAGCCATGATGGATGTCATGTGACGTATGCACATGAGAAGGTAACATCTCCTCATGGAAAATGGAGCCTTAGTGCTTAGACTCATTAGTCAAAACCTCCTATCAGTGTTTTCTCTCCTATTGCTGCCATAACAAATGGCCAAAAATTTACTGACTGAAAGTAATACAAGTTTGGACAGACTGGGATTTCAAAATTTGTAGATACTGACAAGCATATGCAGAATAGATAAACAAGATTATACTGTGTAGCACAGGGAAATATATACAAGATCTTGTGGTAGCTCCCAGCAAAAAAAATGTTACATTGAATATATATATGTTCATGTATAACTGAAAAATTGTGCTCTACACTGGAATTTGACCCAACATTGTAAAATGACTATAACTTAATAAAAAGTGTTAAAAAAATTTGTTATCTCAGACTCTAGGTCAGAAGTCCACTGCTAAGTTAGGGTGTCAGCAGGGCTACATTCCTTTCTGGAGGTTCCAGGGGAGAATCCACTTCCTGCTCCTTCAGGTTGTTGACAGAATTCAGTTTCTTGTGGTTATAGGACCAAGGTCTGTTTTGCTGGCTGTCAGCTGGCAGCTGTTCCCTGCTTCTAGACACTGCAGCAATTCCTTGGCTCACAGCCCTCTTACAGCCACTACAGATCAAGTCCTTTTCATGTCCCATTTCTTTGACCCTGCCTTCTGTCTTCAGCTTTCCTCTTAGACTACAGGAACCCATGTGACTCAATTAGGCCCACCTAGATCATTCAAAATAATCTCCCTATTGTAAAGTCAGCTGATTAGCAACCTTAATTCCAATGCCACCTTAATCCCCCTTTGCCTTACTGTAAGGTGGTACAGTCACAGATTCTGGGGCTAGGATGAAGACATCTTTGGGGGAGCCATTATTCTGCCTACCACATCCGGTGAACTGAAATTTCATTTGGGTCTTTAACAGGTCGTTTATCCTTACCATTTATTTCTTCATCAAAAAAGTTAAGTCACCTACTACATAGGATAGGTAATGTTTATTGAGCATTTCCTGTGAGCTTGGCCCTGGATGCTAAACTCTTTGCTGAGGAAGAGTCTGTGAGGCAAGTTCTATTACTATCTCCTTTTCATAAATGAGGAAACTGCATTTTGGAGACGTTAAGTAATTGATCAAAATAATTCAACTGGTAAAAAAATTCAGTTGGTGAGGGGATTAGACAGTCCATTGGGTTGCTATACCTCAAAGGTTTGGCTGGAAATCCCCTTTCACATGGCAGTGCATACTAATTAGGAATAAATGTTTTGATTAAAATGAATGTTTCAATTTTGCTGATAGAAATTATCATTCATGTTTGTGGACATGGTAAGAAAATAAAATTTCTCCTGTAGCTTAGCCAAGTTGACACATAAAACTAACCATCACAGTACAGTGTTGTTTAGCTTATTCCTCTAGCCCTTTGCAGTCCAATGTGGCAGCCACTAGCTTTTGAGTACTTGAAGTGTAGCTAATCTAAACTGAGGTGTGCTATACATGCAAATTCATACCAAATTTAAGACATGGTACAAATAAAAAGATTATAAACTATATCATGATTTTAATATTCATTGATTTTATATTGATTACATGTTCAAATAATAGTATTTTAGATGTGTTAGGTTAAATAAAATGTATTAATCACTTAAAAAAACCCAACGAAACCCAGTATGTATTAAAATTAGATTATAAGGAGAATGGTTCCTTTATACGGTATTTTAAATATAATTGACTGAAAACACACAAAAAATTAATTTCTGGCTTGTGCTAAATTACAAACTGTCTTTTGAAGTAGCAGTGTTGTTTTTGCTGGGATCATGATGATTTCTGCCAAGAGAGATCTGATTTGTAGTAGGATAGATAGGCTCAATACTTCATTAGTGAAATACTTGACTGTCATGTTTTGTTGTAAGTGATATGTAATCAAACAAGAAAAATTTCCTAGCAACAGAATTGTTTTCTTCAACCAGAAGAATGTTTTTATGTGCTCATTTTCTTAATGTCCAAAAGATAAAAAAGATTATGAATTTAGCATCTTATATTTTTGAGATTAAGATGCTGGCAAATATAGATAGTAGAATATATAAGAAGATCACTAGAAGTACTTGGCAAGCATTATGTTGAGGTAATTCATACCTAAAACGTATTTAACTAGGTAGGGAACCACATAGTTTTTATGACAGACCCAATTATTGGACATGGTTATCTCACTCAACCTTCATGAGCCTCTTTTTATCTCTTCTTATTCATCATTAATTACATACGCAAACTTTAACACTCATCAGATCTCTAGGTTTGACTTAATTCCATCTGTTTATTCAACAAGTGTTTGAATACTGTGTGCTAGGAGGTCCTGGGATATTGTGTCCTTGTGAAGCTTATATGTTAGTGAGGGATTCAAACATGAATGAAAGAATTACACAAATCAGGAAGTACATGGGTGCTATGAATGTGAGTAAAAGATTCTCATGTAGATCTAAGGGCAGAGGACAGGGGAAGGCCTTGATCTAGGGATGAATAGCATTTAACCAGGCAAAAATGAGGGTTGACCAGTTTAGGTCAAGGGATGTATTTTGCAAAGGTCTTATCTCAGGAAAGAACTTGACGAGTTGGAAGAGCAGCAGCAGGAAGACCTCTGGGGCTGTGTGTGTGTAAGTGGCTGTGGAGGAATAGAGTAAGGCACACAGACACTGAGTCCTGTAGAGCTCTGTTAAGAGCAACAAGTAGACCCCAGTGTTGTACGATGTTCCACCGAGCAGTACATACGGCCTTGTTCCCCAGAACTCCATCATCAAGTGGGTGTGGTCTGTAGACAGAGTGACCAATATAATTTATCATCCAAACCAGGATACTCTTGAGAGTGAAGGGGGTCGTTATTAATTATGCTAAGACAAGGGGTATAAACCAGTATGTATAACTTAAGCAATCCAGGGTGTATGCTCACTGTGCTGAGAACTTCAGTAAGTCTGAATTTGCCTGGAAACCATGCTCTGAAAATCCAAGCTTAGTTATGTGTTCATGCTTTCTCCCTTTCCCCCTCCTTCACCCATGGATAACTCTGAGAGAAGGCCACCGGTAGAACCTGCACAGAATCTAGACTGCAGAATCACAGCCACATTGTCCACTCACCTGGAGCCTAGTGTTTTTTAGATTGCCCTGTCATGAGAGCTCAAATCCTTGACTACATCAGGTCTTATTAAGGTGTTTTCAGGATTAAAGTGTTAGAAACATGTAGGAAAGAAATTAAGGTCTTAAACATTTAGCACATGAACTTTTCCCACTAGAATCTTTCCTACATCACTTCTCCTGGATGACATGACCTAATTATATGTTCCCAGATGGCAGCCAGCAGAATGGGTGTGGTCTGATTATAACCTCTTCAGAGTAAACATGTTTTGTGATTTGGCTCCTATATACAGAGTGGAGTACCTACAGGAAGCATCCCCATAGATGTAAAGCCTTTTTTAACAATGACAGTGGCATGAGGTAGTAAAGCAATCTTTTCACTGTTGATTGGATTTTTTTTTTTTATATAGAATCAGTTGTTGGCCAAATCTGTGTAGTGAGGATTAATGGAGCTTTATTTCTTGCTAGCCTCTGTGCCTGAGTCACTTTCTACAGCAGGGCCCTCAGGGAGCACTAGTAATTCCTTCAGTTTACTGAAAAATGGGTCACTTTGCATCATTACTCATACTAAAATATTTGCATAATATTCAGCCAAATACTGAAGATGTACACTTTGAGACAGTCCCCTATTTCTTTAGAAGTTTCATTATTTCTTTTGAAACTGCATTAATATTCTTACTTTTTGTTTTACAAGCCAGGAAATGTGAAGAGTTCACCCGGAAATAAGTAGAATACTCCATGCTCTGTCCATTTTAATCAGGTAAAGAACAAGAAAACTATGGTTATTTTTAGCATTGTTAGCAACAACTGAAATGACTTGTCTTTAATTAATTTAATTTAATTAATTATAGCAGAGTCACTTCATATGGAAACCTAAGGGTCAGGATGATAATTTCATTCCGTCTTTACTTTTTGGGCTTAAGTGCTATGACTTATTGTATTTGTTCCTGAGAAGTACCTGGACAAACTAGAACTTGACAGTTGGGATTTATCTACAAAACTATTTCAAACAGTTGAAAAATGCCATTATTTATTAGGCTTATTTTTTTTCAAACAGCACTTCACTGTAGTAAGCACACTTGTATTCATCTAATAATCGATAAACATTTGTTAAATGCAAGACTATTGTTGAGAAGCTCAAGATTATATAGAGATGTTATCATAAGTGACATAGGGAAGTCATAGGTGTAATTTTCTTTCTTTAAAGATTGAGTAACCTGAGGCTAGAGAAATTTAGGATGATATCAGATGACGTCAGAAAAATCGGTGTGATTTCTTCTGGTCTTATACTCAGTTCATCCTGCAGCCCTGAGCGTTCTCACTTTTCACCTCCACTGATAAGAAACTCACCCCACAGGGCAGGTAGCTTTGGGCAGTTCTAATTTTTAGGAAGCTGTTTCTTATACTGAGCAAAAATATGTTTCCTTATAACTCCTATACAGTGATCCTGATCCTGCCTTAGGGGACACAGAAAACAAATCCAGATCCTCTTTCACATCACAGCCCTTCATATCATAACCCCAAGTCAGCATTTCTCAAATTCTGTTACACAGATTACCTGGGGAGCTTGTTAAAAAGCAGAGGCCTAGGCCCCACCCCAGAATTGAAATCCCTGGAGAGTGAGGCCAGATGTGCATCAGATGTGCTATTAGAAGGGAGACTAGAGGGTCGGCAGCCAAGAAGCCACACATGTCCTTCAGAGATTTTCCATTGAATATGATTCTATTTCTTTACAGAGAAGATGAGCCACAGAATAAAGAGAAACTATGTAAATATCCATTTCATTTTTCAAAAATATTCTGGGCCAGAGTTCATCTTACTGTGTACACAACCTTGATTTCATTCTTTATTTTTTTAGATCTTTAATCAAGATACAGATTTTAATTATAAAAGTGATGCATATTTGTTGTAAAAAATTTTTTTGTTAGATATTTTTCAAGCTTGTCTTGTTCTCCATTCCTTTCCTAGAGGTAATTTCTGTTAATAGTTTGGTGTATCATTCCAGACTTTTTTCTGTATGTGTAATATACACGCACACACACACACACACCCTTTTGAGTTTTGGATAGAATGAGATCATATTCCTTATATTGTTTTCAAGTACATTGAAGCTCCATAAAGGGACATATTGTAATTTTATTATCACAGCTCAAGAAATTAACACTAATTCCTTAATATCACCTAAAATCCAGGCTGTATGCAGATTTCACTGATTGCCTCATTAATAACTTTTTACAGTTGTTCCATTTGAGTCAGCATCCAAACAACATCTGCCCATTGCATTTGACTAATGAGTCTCAAGTCTCTTTTAAACTGTAACAGTTCCTCCTCCCTCATTTTTCTCTTATCATTTATTTGTTGAAAAACCAAACTTATTTGTCCTTTAGTATTTCCCATGTTCTGGCTGTGGCCAAGTAAATCTATTTAGTGTCATTCTGTTTATCTCTTGGTTCCTCTCTTCTCTGCATTTCCCATAAAGTGATAGTTGGATCTGAACGCTTAATCAGATTTAGGTTCATTGTTTGGTTAGAATACTTTGTAGACAGTGCTACGGTTAGCTGTGTTGAATGAATGAATTAACTTCCTTTCTTTTCACGGAATATATTGTGTACACCTTTTCCTATCAGTACTTATGCATCTATCTCATTCCTCCTTTAGCTGCTTGATAATTTCCTAGTACGGACTACCATGATCTTTTGAATCCTTATTAATATAGATTGTTTGCAGTTTATAGTTTCTTCACAGTGCAGTAAATCTATTGAATTCTTAGAGAAGTCCAAAACTGATTAATAAACTGAGATAGAAAAGGTAAGCTAGTGATTTACATGTTTAATTTAAGAATTTTGGGTTTTATATCAGAAGATCTAGTGAATTATCATTGGCCTCTAAAATATTTATAAACCTCTAATTGCTAAGTAGATTCGTTACATATTAGGAAAAAGCAATCTGGAAAAGAGTCGGTGTATCTTTGGATTGATGTGTGTTTCACTCCAGAAAAGAATGATGTGTGTGAGGAAAGGTATATGTTGGACTAGCAATGATTTAATTATGCTCTCCTCCAGCAGATGGATGGAAATGCAGCTTGGCTTTCAGAAGGAGAGAGAGATGGTGTGTGCTGTGCCATTTAGACATTTATTTTTAATTTATTCATCCATCCATCTGTTTAATTACGCTCATATACACAGTCAGTTGAGAATCTGAATGCAGTATTGATGTAACACAAAACCTTTCTGTTTTTTAATGTACCCATTTATAAAATGGGAATAATTACATTTTTCTCTGGCTCACTATGATCCTCATGGTCATATAATGGTAATGCGAATACTTGATATAGTTTCTCTATTTAAACCTGAAGAATTTTCAAAATGCAAAATTTTAGAGCTGCTTTTATTGTGATGGGGCACTGTTTATTTATGTTTTTCTTTTTCTTTTAGTTATAGGTAAACATTGAAAACTCCATACAGTAAACCAATATTTCTACAGAAAAATGGCAGAAAAGTCAGTATTGAATGTAGTAAATTGGCATTCTTCTTCAGGAAAAACTACACTAGTCCTCTTTGTTCTCTTGGATGATTCCATACTACAAGTGGACTAATCGGAAATTCTTTCACCTAGAGAAAATGTATAAGCCTTAGAACTCCTCGTTCTCATGTTGCTATTTATGTACATAATTAAAATTCTAAGTTAAAAAAAAAGTTGTCTTACTTTTTTCTTCTGATATTATCTGAGTGACAATTTAAGTGTATCTGGTGTCCGTGTGTGTGTATGTGTGGTGTATGTCTCTGCGTGTACATGTATGTGTGTGCGTGGTATGTCTGTGTGAAAGAAGACCATTCACTCTTCTTAGGGCATTATCAGTTGGCAGTCTCCAGAGGTCAAGTTGAGAAGAGTGGCTCTGGAGCTGAGAGACGATGCTTCGAGGAACAAAACTTGTAAGTAATAGTTTGCCTGACACTGATTAGAAGACATACAAAAGAAAACAATGACCATGACCCCTTGTGTGCCCTTGCCTCCCAACTTGTACAGATCTTCAGGTTCTTGAATGCCAGTGGGAGATGCATCATAAAGTCTCTCCTCTGCGAGTGAAGGAATGGCATGTGGTCGTGTGTGTTGATTCTCTGTATGTAGCCCTTGTATTTGCCTTTGTGGCCCCTGAACGCACAGCTGATTGAACTCCATCTTCCCAGTGCTGGTGGGAACTGCAGGAATCTCTTGACTTGTCAGCCAGCCAGGAAGGATGGTAGGGGAACAGGATATGAAAGAAAATTGAGAATTTCTAAATTCGAGTCAAATTAGAAATAAAGGCCGCTCTCCCTTCTGAGTGAGACAGATCACACTCTGTCTATGGAGTGTGTATCTACTTTTACTTTAAACTGAGCACCTAACCCCTACACCTCATGGCCTTTCTCTCACCTTCTGAAACAGCCTGTACTCTGCCTATGGAGTGTGTATCTCTGAATAAATCTACTTTTACTCAAAAAAAAAAGATTTAGGGATTAAGAATCATCTTTGTATTCTTGTAGCATCGATTTATTTGCTAAATTGTTGACCTTCCAGAGTTGATAGCAGTTAGTAAGCAGTTAGTAAGTAAGTACGCAGATGGAACATGCCCATGTTAATGTTAAACACATTTAATAGAGCCAGGATGACAGGAATGGTGCCAGCACTGTTACTGCATTAATGAGCTGAAGCACGTTTGTCCCTAGAGTAATCCCCCTAGTGACCCAGATGTCTTATTTCCTTTTATACTGAAATACTTTTGTATTAATGTACTAGTCATCCAAATATATTAAAGCTGTGCCTAAATTACAATATTTTATTGTAAATATTCTATTATTATTTCAGACTTTTCCCATTGGCTTGGCTTCCCACATAACCACCAGAAAGTAGAGATTCCACAAGTTTCCTCATTCTTGAGATTGCTTGATCTAGAGAAGATGAAGGAATGGCCCCCACCACACTGTGCTCTGGAAATCATCAGTCAAAAGGTGTTTCAGTGCCTCCTAGTTGGAAGGTATTACTTCCATTTTTAACCCTTTAGGCATATTGAAACATTGCCTTAAAACCTCTTAACTCCTTCAATGGGAAGGTGGGGGTGGGTCTCAGAGCCAGTGCCTGGCCCATATGTAGGATAACAAGCAAATTGCCTCCTACACAGGGTCACTCACTTGCTTTTTTATATTATTATCTTTTCCTTTCATGTTCTTTGCATCCAGTGCTACCTTTTTAAATTTTTAAAAAAATTTTTTTATTGAAATATAGTTGATTTACAGTGTTTCAGCTCTGTGCCCTTGGGCCGGCCAGCCCTCCAGCTGTGGGGCCTCCCTGCTACCTTTTTTTAATATTCAATACTTTTTGCATGCTTTCCATTAACTTTGAACTGTAGAGAATGTAAAACTTGCATATTATAATATCTTGCATTTCCCTAGCTCTGTATAGTTTTCAAAGTGTTATTTTATATCTTTCTTTCCGTGGCTTATGTTTTGACCTCAGTGCATTTGTTTTCTCTGTTTCGAGGTAATGCTCTCTACTTGCATTTACACTTTTTATTCTGTTTCTTACGACCATTTTTTCTTATAATAAGGCTGTGATTCTCAATCCAGTTTAACTTAATCAGCATAGTTCTGTTTGAAAAACTTCAGGGCTTTGGAGGGAACATTCTTTACCATACAGAGTGATTTAAGCTCCTCTACAAATGTGGTATGTTCTGTTCTGTGATAATGTGTCCTAAGAAAGATTATGTTGTCAAAATCAAGGTTTAAAAGCAGTTGTTTCAATGGAGAAAAAAAGGGGGCTAGGGGCACCAATTTATGCCTTCATCAATCTTATCTGTGTCACACCTTAGGACAAAGTCACAATAATAGTTGTAGATAGAAGAATCAAGGCCAGCTGAGGGACCACCCACCCAGGCACGGGAGTAGCAGGTGCCTGGGCTGCTGGGTCAGCAGCTTTTGTCCTGAGTGCAGAGCTGGATCCCAGCCCTGTAGTGGCCCATGGAATGCAAAGTACTTCCCTAATGGATCGGTGGCATTATATCCAAGTGGCCTAAAGAAAATTCAAAATATAGGTAAGATGCCTGTGTTTACATACAGAGATGGAAAAATGTGACTTGCTTGTGGAAATATAGCAAATCTATGACAGTTATAATTAGGCCATGTAATAAGTAACAATGATTTTCATTAGTTCAAAGATGAAATTTAGAACGCTTGAGTTTGGCAAAAAAGAGAGACAATCTTGTGTTTTAATGGGGCTCTCTTGGTGAACGCACTTTGTCCTCATTGGGGAAAGGCTTGGTATTTAGAGGAACACTTTTTTTTGTAACCAGCACTGTTTATGCCTATTTATATAAGCTGAAGGATTTACCATGAGTGTAAGTTTTCACTTTTTAATTCATTGCACCCATCTAAGTTAATGCAGAAACCGCCGTCAGAGGGACCAGCAGTATGAATGTGGGATTAAACCCTCATCTGAGGATTAGTTTTAATTAAAAGTAAATATTTGGAATAATGGTTTTGCTCACTACCGGTCAAAAGAAACTTGCTTGAGGTTTTGGTTTTCACCCTGTACACCTCCTGCCTGCTGTTTTGTTTCCGTTCTGAGAGGTTCAGGTTTCAAGTCAATAATTAGCCAGCACATAGTTCTAAAGGTACAATTAGGTCAAACTCCAGACACAACTGAAGTTCAGGCTTATTGATATTTATGAAATGATAGCAAAGGAAATTTCTCCATGGGAGAAAAGTTTGTTTTCACAAACAAGTGTTTCACTATTTCACATTTTGTTTACTTAGCAGTGCTGAATTAGTCACCTGTGTTCCACATTTAAGGGCCTTTATCTTAATCAGCTCTAGAGCTTAGTTGTTGGACTTTAGCTGAGACTCTTAAAGGCAAAAGAAAAGCAAAGGAAGTGACTGTTACCCCTGCCCACCCTCCCACCTGTGAAGTCTGCAGACAGTATTTGCAGTCAGTCCGTAAACTCTCTTCTCAGGTAAACCTTGGAAGACTCCCTTCAGTGCTGGCCCCTCTCAGGAGTGTACAGGACAGATGGAAGCAAAAGCAAAAGGCAAAGATGGAGGAAAATACAGGATTCAAAGACTGCTCCCCATACTCAAAAGTGAAGTCAGAGTGAGTCCTTTCAATATTTGCTTAGATGATGCAATGCTGGGATTTTGTTGGTGATCCTAAGTTTGAGTGTGGTTGGAAGAAAATGATTTTAAATGCTTTCTTCACTACAGGGAAAAAATCAGCTAAGTATCAGCCATCTAATTTATCTTCCATAGCTCTTCTACGTTGAGAAAATGGCTTTCAGGTAAGGATAGAGCCTGAATACACACATTACTTTTTCCTGAAACCCCAGCAAGACAAGAGGAAAGGGGTTGTTTAGATGGCATTAGCACACAAGGAAAGGCTGGGGAGAGGGAGACAATAAAACTCTTGTTTTGGGTTTTTTTTTTAATTATTTATTTATATTAAAAAAATTTTAATGGAGGTACTGGGGATTGAACACAGGACCTTATGCACACTAAGCATGTGCTCTACCACTGAGCCATTACCTTCCCCCCTGTTTTTTGCCATAGACTTAGTGGACTCAATTGACTCTTGAAACCCTGTACCCGTATAACATTGACACAAAAATAACAGAAACATTTAAAAGCAAATTCTAAGAAAAGGAAGTTAATAGTAGAAGTCTCATTTTTACTTTGTAAACTTTAGTTCCATGTGTCCAATGGAGCTCTTCCTGTAATGAATGCAGTATAATACAAAATAACATTTCTTGCCATTTTTTTAAATTTGAGAAGGTTCTGGTGTGTCTTTGTATCTCTGGACATTTTGTGGGTCATATCTCTGATTCATTTTCTGAATCTTTCATCAGGAATGTAATCCTCCATTGCAACATTGCTCAAGAGGGAGGCTGTGATACATTTGGGGGCGTGTTCCCCAGAATGGGAAATCATGTTGTTTCTGTGAAGAAAAACAAACTGCTTAGTCTGTCGTTAGCCTGGCTGAGGCCTTTCACAACCCAAAGTGGCCGTGGTGCTCCCAGGGCCTTCTCTGTGTCATGTACCTCACTTGCCTCCTGTTGCTGAGGGTGGAGAGGAGACTGTGTCTCCTTTCTGTACCTCCTCTCTGTCCTATCAAGCAGACATGGTACTGTTTGCTGCTCTTCACTTTGTGTTACTGGCTCTTTGTGGTTCCACTGACCTAAAGATGCTTAACTTATGACTAATAGATTTCTTTGTGCAATTACTGTTATCCCCTTGAGACACCTTCTGTTCTTGTTACTCATTTCTAGGCAGGATGTGAGGTTTAGGAAAAGCTTGCACCCTTACAAAACCTTTTAAACTTATTTATACTCCTGCTGAATTCACTATCACTCTTCAGGTATGAGGAACTGAATTTCCAGACATGAAAACCTTTCCTCTCTGAACTCCTGGATCACTTTCTGGATTTCTTATGACTTCATGCATGTTCTACTATTGTTGGTTCACACCTGATCTCTAGTAGACTATAATCTCCCTGAGGCCAGGGCAAGTATCTTTCTTGTTAGTGTTCCCACAGTGCTGACCTAATGCACTGACATATACATTGCAAACTGTGTGTTGTATGAACTCTTTAAAGTTCAAAATTGCATTATGATTTTGTTTCAGTTGAGCCTTTGAGGGTACCCATAGGCATTGGATTTGTTTGATTGCCACCAGCCTGAGAGTGTGTGTTGCTGTGTTTCTGACTTCCAAATCTAAAAACAGAGGAGACTGGGCTAGGCACTCTGTAAAGGCCTTCAGTCCCTGTAACTTTCCCCTCTTAGATTTATTAAGCACCCATTGAGTGTATGGTCTAGATATTTTGTTATGGTAGGCAGGGAGGAGAAATACAGTTTGCAATTCAGTTGCAAAGACAAAGCGGGTACACAAAACAGAATAATTATAGGGCAGCATCATTATAACATACAG
Organism: Camelus ferus; assembly: GCF_009834535.1. Lineage (NCBI taxonomy): Eukaryota > Metazoa > Chordata > Mammalia > Artiodactyla > Camelidae > Camelus > Camelus ferus. The sequence goes on from NC_045732.1 coordinate 23,008,945, forward strand.
ATTAACTATCTAATAGATAGTGATTCCATATATTCGTCTTGTGCAAAGAAGTACCCAGGGATATTTGTCTAACCCTTGAACTTGTAATGTACCTAGGCAGTGATTTTACTTTTTTTGTGTATGGTAAGTCTTTTAAAGAAGGAAGAACAGTAATCAGAGGAAACAAGCCTGGTAAAACAGAGGACATTGACTTTGGATGGATGATTTTACTTTGACCGTGTTAGGACTTAACTTGTGCTCTCTTTGTGATCACTGTTTCCCCTTGAAACACTTTCTGTCCCCGGCAGGTCCAGCCCAGGGCTGGGCTTTTGAAGCACCCTTGATATGTTCTTCTAGCTCATTCCTTAATGTTATTGAATATAGATAAGATTTAATGTCTTATCACTTTCAATATGAATAGGAATTTAAATGTCTGGCTAATAATAGTACCAGTTCAGATCCTGCACGTCATGCTTTAATGAATAGATATGTTTAATTTAGTGTTTATATTTATTTATTTATTTATTTTCCGTGGGGTAATTAGGTTTCTGTATTTATTTATTTTTGATGGAGGTACTGGGGATTGAACCCAGGACCTCATGCATGCTAGACATGCATTCTACCACCGAGCTATGCCTTCCCCTTTTTAATTTAAATTTAATACCCATTTGCATAGTAAGATATTCTACTGTCCTTTAAAAATCTCTTAGCTTAAGCATGCACCATACAAGATCTATTGTTATAATATACTTGTTTTTAAAATTCATAGAAAGGATGAGCTTCAACTCTCTAAAATGATGACAAAACCAGAATATACTAGATACCAAAGCTGAATATTTCCTTAAGTAAATTTCAAATTAGGACTTGAGTGAGCACCAAGGCCTCTGTGCAGAAGAGGGTTAGCATAGCAGGCCTGAGACTGCCATCTTTAGAAAGTCTTGCTTGCTGGGTTGACCCTTAGGAAACTCAACTTCTTAAAAGTTCCCCAAGCTGATAAAGCCTGGGGCACCAGATTCTGCTCTATCAGGTCACATAGATTGTTTGTGCAAATGTTGTGATTTATGGCAAACGCCTCATTTCCTCCTGGGAATTGTGAATTTTGGTAGTTGCGAGGCAGGGGCTGCCTATATGACCAGCCCCCAATAAAAATCTTGGGTGCTGAGTCTCTATAATGGATTTCCCTAAGGTAGAAGCTTGCACATATGTAGCTGCACTTTTTCTGCTGGGAAAAGGAAGATGCTCGTGGATCCCTCCCAGGCTGGGAGGGAGAGAGCCTCTGAAGCTTGTGCCTGGATTTTTCCAGACTCTGCCTTTGTCTTTTTCCCTTGCTCGCCTTGTATATCCTTTGCTGTGAAACTAAGCCACAAGGACAACTGCGTGCTGAGTCCTGTGAGTCATTTCAGTGAATCGCCGAATGTGTGGATAATCTTGGGGGGACCCCCCCCATACAGCATGTTGAAATGGTATTTGTTTTATTTATGTAATGCCATCTTCCCCTCTGCTTTAGAGGAAAAACATAAATAAAAGGACTATTATATTTATTTGCATTAAATATTTCCAGGTCACAAGACATTAAAAAACAGGTTTTATTTGTATTCCTTAAGCAAAGAGAAAGTAGTTTTTGAAAGCCACCGAAAACTCTTAAGCTCCCTTGTTTAGACCAAATTAGTGATTGGATTTTTTTTCTGATTCTCACAATAGAGTCTTTCTTCCTTCCCTCGGGCTATGGAGGCAAGCTGTTTGGGCTAGTTCATAAGTAAATAGGTCATAAACTGCTCTCCATTCAAAAGTGACGTACTTATTAAAGCATTTATTTGTCCTACAGAGAGAGCACTAGCTCATTTCAAATATTGTTCACAGCCTAGATCCGAACGTTAAAGAGTACACATTGCACATTTTGTTTTAAACACAATAGTTTGTTTGTTTTTTGATGGTGCCATAAATATTTCCCTGGGAAAGCACTACCAGATAGGTAAAGCTTTTACATTGTGTGGGATCATAGACCTAAATGTAAGCACTAAAACTAGAACTCTCAGAGGACAACATAGGACTAAATCTTGGTTAAGGAGTAAATCATGACCTTGGATTGGACAATGGTTCCTTTGATACAACACCAAAAGCACAAGTGACAGGATAGATAAATTGGGCTACCTCAGAATTTTAAAACTTTAGTGCTATAAACAATATTAACAAGAAAATTTAAAGATAAGCCATTGAATGTGGAAAATATTTGTAAGACATATATCTGATAAGAGACTGTATTCAGATATATAAAAAACTTTTATAACTCAACAATAAAAAGACAAAAAACCTAATTAAAACTGGACAGAGGATTTGAACAGACATTTTTCCAAAGAAGATATACTAATGGCCAATAAACACATGAAAAAGATGTTCAGTATCCTTAGTCATTAGGGTGATACAGATGAAAACCACAATGAGATACCACTTTACATCTACTAGGATGGCTATAATAAAAGACAGACTATAACAAGTGTTGATGAGGCTATGGAGAAAACAGTCCAGCAGAACCTCATATTATTAAGCCTGGAGTTATCATATGACCCAGAAATTCCATTCCTAGGCATATAATCAAGAGAAATGAAAATGCAGTCTTCATAAAAACTTGTACACAGATGTCCATAGCATAATTATTTATAACAGCCAAATAGTAGAAACAACTAAATGTCCATCAACAGATGAATAAACAAAATGTATTTTCACATAGTGGTATATTATTCAGCCATGGAAAGAAATGACATAGTGATACATGCTACATCAGTGACACTTGAAAACATTATGCTAAGTGAAAGAAGCCAGTTATATACTGCATTGTAAGACTGCATATTGTATGATTCCATTTATTTGAAATGTCCAGAATAGGCAAATCCATAGAGACAGAAAGTAATGGTTGCTTGGGACTCTGGAGGGTGGGAGTGGAGTTGAGTGTATCAGTCAGGATTCAACTAGAGAAACAGAACAAGTGGAGATCTGTATTGAGAGGTTTATTGCAAGGAATTGGTTCAGGTGATTGTAGGGATTAGCTAGGCAAGTCCAAAATACATAGGGCAGGCATCAGGAAGGGTAGGCTGGAACTTTCAGGCATGAGCTGAAGCTGCAGTCCATAAGTGGAGTTTCTTCTTTAGGGAAACCTCAGTTTCTGCTCTTAGGCCTCTCAACTGATTGAATCAGGCCCACTTAAAATCAACTGATTATAGACTTTAATCATACCTACAAAATAACCTTCACAGCAATACCTGGATTACTGTTTGAACACCTAGGGACTGTAGTCCAGCCAAGTTGATACATAAAACTGAGCATCATGGGGTGGGTATGGAGGGTGAATGACCACTAGTGGATTTCTTTTTGAGGTGATGAAAATGTTCCAAAATTGTGACGATGGTTGCACAACTCTGAATATGTGGAAAACTGTTGAATTGTATACCTTAAATGGGAGAATTGTATGGTTTGTGAATTATATAAAGATTAAAAAAAAAAAACTGTGTGTACTTGCATACCCATGTTCATAGCAACACTGATCACAGTAGCCAGGAGGTGGAAGCAAGTGTCCATTGACAGATGAATGGATAAACAAAATGTGATATATCCATATAATGGAATACTACTGACCTTAAAAAGGAAGGAAATACAAAATAATTTTTTTTAAAAGAAAAGAAATCCCATCACATGCTACAATGTGGGTGAACCTTGAAGACATTATGCTAATTGAAGTAAAGTCAGTCACAAAAGGACAAATACTGTGTGATTCCACTGATATGCTATCTAAAGCACAGTAGTCCCCCCCCTTATCTGTGGTTTCACTTTCTGCAGTTTCCCTTACCCAGTTTCAGTTACCATGTCAACCGAGGTCCAAAAATATTACATGGAAAACTATAGAAATAATTCATAAGTTTTAAATTAGCATTATGAGTAGCATGATGAAATCTTGTGCCATCCTGCCTGAGACATGAATCATCCCTTTAGCCAGCATATCCACGCTGTATATGCTAACTGCCTGTTAATCATTTTGGTAGTCATGTAGGCTGCCAGATGGACTGTGGTGGTATCATGGTACTTGTGTTCAAGTGCAGTGCAGGCATACCTCAGATACAGCAGGTTTGGGCCCAGACTACTGTAATAAGGCAAATATTACAATAAGGCAAGTCACGTGAATTTTTGTCTCCCAGTGCATATAAAAGTTATGTTTACACTGTGCTGTGGTCTGTTAAGTGTGCAATAGCATTATGTCTAAAAAAACAATGTACGTACCTTAATTAAAAATAGGTTATTGCTAAAAAATGCTAACCATCATCTGAGCTCTCAGCAAGTCATAACCTTTTAATAATAGTAGCATCAAAGATCACAGATCACCATAACAAGTATAATAATAATGAAAAAAATGGAAATATTGCAAGAAATACCAAAATGTGGCATAGAGACATGAAGTGAGCAAATGTTTGGAGAAATAGCACTGATAGACTTGCTATCACAGGGTTAGACACAGGATTGCCACAGACCTTCAATTTGCAAAAAAAATGCAGTATCTGCAAGGTACAATAAAGTGAAGCCAATAAAACAAATTATGCCTGTATATAGGGTTCGGTACTATCTGTGGTTTCAGGCATCCACTGGGGGTCTTGGGACATATCCCAGTGTGTAAGAGGGGTCTAGTGTAGTCAAACTCAGAAACAGAAAGACTGATAGTTGCCAGGAGCGGGGAGGAGGGGGAGATGGGGAGCTCTTGTTTAATGGGTACAGTTTCAGATTTGTAAAATGAAAAAATTCTGGAGATCTGTTGCATAACAATGTAAATATACTTAACACTACTGAGCTATATACTTAGAAATGGTTAAGACAGTAAATTGTATGTTGGTTTTTTATCACAATTTTAAAAATGAAAAAAAAAAAGACTGTCCTGCATTGCACTAGCAGCACCCCTGTTAACTGTGCCCCAACACCCTGTCTGTCCCATACCGTGTTGTACATAGTCTCTGAAATTAGAATGAGGGAATTTCTCAAAATGTAATAAAAGCCTACCCTTAGGGAGTTCCAGTGATATTGGCTCAATTATTTCTATTTGTGGCTTATTTATTAACCTGTTTCTAGAAAGCTGATGGTATTTAGAGATGGTGAGTTCACATGATAAAAATTTGAGGTAGTGTTTACATTTATTTTTTCTAATTAACCAAGACAGCTGCTAAAAGCAAGTAAAAACCTGGTCTTGAATGATCAAAATGTGGCTGCCTGGCCCTTCTCTGAATTTGGTGGACTGCTGGGGGTTTGTCTTCAGGGAAATGATGCAGAGCCCAGACCTGTGGTACCCGCCTGACTATGTCCCCTATGGTATTGTGATTCTGTCTGACCCCATTTTCAGGCTGATAGTGAGGAAGAAGAGCAACTCATGCTAAAGCCTTGAACCCTGGTATTCCCACTTCCTGGTTTACCCCTTTCATCTTTAAGATCTTTTGCCAGTTGCCACAGTTGATAGATTCATCCAGAGGGAGGGGCAGCTGGAACTGGTGACGCCAGCAGGCTGAGGGCCCTGCTCTTTCTGCCAGGAATGCCTTTGCCTTAACCCAGTGGTTCTCAATCAGGCGATTCTGCTCCTCAGGTGACACTTGGCAATGTCTGAAGACATTTCTGGTTGTCTCAACTATGGAGAGGGGGTGCCACTGGCATCTCGTGGGCACAGGCCAGGGATGTCCAGTGCACAGGACAGCCTTACAACAAAGAACGATCTGTCCCCAAATGTCAGTAGTACTGGGAGTGAGCAACCCTGCCCTGGGCCTTTGCAAGGCTAGCTCCTTGACATCCAGGTCTTGACCTAAATTGATCTTTTGTTGGGTGGGTTCTGATCAGCCAGTGTAAAGGTAGTTTTATTTCCCTCATTGCACTATCACTATATTTTGTCTATCTTTTATCTACACCATCTTTCCCCCACATACAATATACTAATATATAAATTCCAAAAGCCTACAAAGATTAGAGACCTCACTCCTCTTCACTGCTGTATCCCTAGCTTCTTGCATAGTCTTTGGGACCTAGTGAAATGAATCAGTATTTGTTTCATCAATGAATCAAAAGGACTTGACTAGCTCTAGAAACTTGGCCTCCTCCATGACCCCCAGGGCATGCCAGCTCCTTTTTCTTAGTCCTAAAATCCCTGGTCCCTTCCTGCCTCCCCAACTCCTCCTCTTACCATGGTGGCAATGGGGGAGGAGTGAAATTCTTGGAGGAAGCAGACCTGCAGGGCTCAGGGGAAGTCTCTGGAGCATTTACCACCAGAGGAGTGGCGGAGAGGAAGGACTCATGGGAAATAAAAAAAGCTAAGTGGGAAGGGCAAGGTGGAAGAGTCTGAGTTTGCCTGGCCATTCAACATCTTCAAATGAGAAAGAAAGGAATTAATATTTATTGAGTGCTTTTTAGGTACAGGGCAAAATAATCTCATTTAATCATTTTAATTCTTCTTTTTTTCCCTTTTATTCAATTAAAAAAATTAAAGTATAGTTGATTTATAATGTGTTAGTTTCTGGTTTGTATGATTCAGTCATACATATATATACATATTCTTTTTCATTATAGGTTATTACAAGATATTGAGTATAGTTCCCTGTGTTTATCTATTTTATATATAGTAGTTTGTATCTGCTAATCCCAAACTCCTAGTTGATCCCTCCCTTTCCCCTTTGGTAACTATGAGTTTGTTTTCTATTTCTGTGAGTCTGTTTCTGTTTTATAAATAAATTCATTTGTATCATTTTTTAGATTCCACATGTAAGTGATATCATGTGATATTTGTCTTTGTCTGATTTACTTCACTTAGTATGATAATCTCTAGATCCATTCATGTTGCTGCAAATAGCATTACTTCATTCTTTTTTATGGCTGAGTAATATTCCAGTGTGTGTGTGTGTGTGTGTGTGTGTGTGTGTGTGTACACAACTTCTTTGTCCAGTCATCTGTCAGTGGATATATAAGTTGCTTCCATGTCTTGGCTATTGTTAATAGTCCTGCTTTGAACACTGAGGTGCATGTATCTTTTTGGATTAGAGTTTTCTCTGGATATATGCCCAGGGTGGGATTGCTGGATCATATGGTAGGTCTGTGTTTAGTTTTTTAAGGAACCTCCATACTGCCCTCCATAATGGCTGTATCAAACTACATTCCCACCAACAGTGTAGGAGGGATCCCATTTCTCCACACCCTCTCCAGCAGTTTATTGTTTGTGGACTTATTAATGATGGCCATTCTGACCAGTGTGAGGTGATATCTCATTGTAGTTTTGATTTGCATTTCTCTGATAATTAGCAATGTTGAGCATCTCTTCATGTGCCTATTGGCCATCTGTATGTCTTCATTGGAGAGATGTCTGTTTAGGTCTTCTGCCAATTTTTTGATTGGGTTTTTTTTTGTTATTGAGTTGTATGAGCTTTTTTATATTCTGGAAATTAAGTCCTTATCAGTTGCATCATTTGCAAATATTTTCTCCCAGTCTTTAGGGTTATCTTTTCATTTTGTTTATGGTTTCCTTTGCTGTGCAAAAGCTTGTAAGTTTAATTAGGTCCTATTTGTTTATTTTTGCTTTTATTTCTATTGCCTTGGTAGACTGACCTAGGAACTTTTAATACTTCTGAGATGAGGACACTCAAGTCTGGCATAATCAATTAACATGTATAAGACCACACAACTAGCAAGTGGCAGAGTTGAGATTTAAATCGAGGGTTATGTGATTCTAAAGACCAAACTTGTTGACTCCTTTGCAGAGATCAGATAAGATGAATACTGTCCTTAAAGAGCTTCCAATCTGGTGCAGGGTTGGGGGAGGTAGGCCCCCAAATTAGCATGTGAAAGTTGTAGTGGGTATGACCTCTTCACCAACTTGGAGGTACAAGTGTCACTTCCCTGTAATCAAGTTAATAACTTGATTACAATTGGCTCAAACACCCACATACCCAAATTAGTAGTCAGTCCAGTATTGTACCCTCTCTCTCAAACCCCCCACCAAACTATATTCAAGAACCTCAGGGGTTTACAAGATCTGAATTGGTCAGTCCTAAATGAAAGGCAGACATGTGGTCATTACCACCTGGTCACTACTGAAATTAGTCATTGCCAGAGCTGGAGTGGTGGCCCAAGATTGCGACTGTTAATATTCAGGTAGCTGGTTTCTACTCATGGACTCAGCCATTGTCCCAGAGGGAGTCCCCATGCCAAGATAGTTCCAACATCAGGCATGTACCAAACCTGCTATGATCAGATATGGCCACAGCAATATTTCTGGTTCCACATGTTCTTGTAGAACCTGACTGTCCTCCCACCAAAAGAATCTAATTCTCTTCCCTTTGAAAGTGGGCCAACCTTAGTGATTTCCTCATATCAAATTGGATGCAGCAGAAATGAGCTGCATGACTTCTGAGGTTAGGTCATAGAAGGCGATGGGGCCTCCAGCTGATTACTTTGCTATGCTCGCCCTCAGAACCCAGTCACCATGCTGTGAGGAAGCCAGAGTTGCATGGAGAGACCACGTATAGGTGTTCCACTGACAGTTCCAGCCGCAGTCTGGCAGACAGCCAGCATCAACTGTTGGACATGTGAGTAAGCCCTCCATCAAGTCCTCCAGCTGAGACATAGTGGAGCAGCAACAACCTGTCCCTGATGAGGTGTGTTGGAATTGACGACTCACAGAATCCTTGAGCATAAATAAATGGTTGTTTTTCCGCTCCCATGTTTTGGGGTAATTTGTTTTACTGCCATTGCAATGGAAACCCCACGTATCACCTGTGAGATTTTCAGCTCTGCCACTGAGATCAACAGTCCAGATATCCCCATCTTCATTGTTTTCAAGGGCCTAGTCAAAGGTCAACTATGCTCATTCTGATGCCTCCCAGGGAGATTTCATCTGTTGTGCCTCTGTTTTGACATAATGTTTGCCATGGAAAGCTAGCTACTTGTGTCTGCCTGCCTGATCGACTGTGAGCTGTCTTGGAGGACGGGCCCACATTGTATTTGCTGTCTTCACTGGCACCTGATATATGGCAAGGCTAACAGCTCCTTCTCTACTCACTGCATGAACCATTGACTCCAAATTCAACCCCCTTATACAGTAGCAGACCTCTTCAGTGGCTTTGTTATGTCCATATGTATGTTTGTATCTTTTCTTTAAAAACAATTCCTATATATACATACAATGGAACATTATTCAGCCTTAGAAAGAATGAAATTCCAACACATGCTATCACATGGATGAACCTTGAAGACATTATGCTAAGTGAAATAAGCCAGACACAAAAGGACAGGTGCCATATGATTCTACTTATATGAGGCATGTAGAGTAGTCAAATTCACAGAGACAGAAAGTAGGTTGGTGATTGTTGGGGGGCTGCAGAGAAGGGAATGGGGGCTTAGTGTTAAAATCAGGAGAGTTTCAGTTTGGGAAGATGAAGAGTTCTATGGATGGATGGTTGTGGTGGTTGTACAACAAGGTGAGTGTATTTAATGACACTGAACTGTACACTTAAAATTGGTTAAATTGATAAATTTTATGTTACGTCAGTTTTACCACATTAAAAAATGATTTCTATATTATCTGTTATTTCTGAATATCACCAAGAAGATATGGGACCCATACCAGAAATTCAGCCCTGGAAGAAGCAATGGTGATGCCTTCTGGACAGTTTCATCTCTTCCTCAGAAGACTTCCATTTAAGAGCCATGCAAGAGAAGTCACGTGCACACAATGGGAGCCTCTTCTCTTTTTATCATGTGCCACTGAGAGCCTTCACATTGAAAGTTCAGCCTGTTATCCTCCCCGTGTACTTTCCACTCCTGTGGCTTTGGGTCTGCCAGCAGATTCTAACTTGGCAAAGCTCCTAAGGCACATGTCTTAACTCTCCACATGCTCTTTGTGGTGACCCTGGACTTGGTAGTAGCATACCCAACATGCCTGACCCCTTGGCTTGAAGGAAAGAACACTGAACGAGGAGCTAGAAGGCCTGGATTCAGGTCCCAGGCCTGCGCCTCACTGCCTGTGTGGCCTCACAAGCCGTTTTACAACCATGTTCTACTCTCACTTTCCCCGACCTGTTACAAATGTATTCTGAATTATATGCTCGTAGAATGTGTGCTCGCCTACCTTTCTCCCCAGATGAAGACTGTTAGTCATTCACTCTCATTGTGAACTGGTTTAATCAGATTACAAGAGGGTGTTGGACAGTTTTGTTGTATGGAGAAGACAGGCCTAGAAGAGGTCAGGAGTGAGGGAGGCAGAGGAACCAAGAGGAGTCTTTGGTAAGCACCATGGCAGCACTGGCTTCTAGGAACAGGGAGAGGAGTCAGGAGACTACCAGTCAGGTTAAACTACCTTTGCAGTTACACAGGAAGAGATCATGAAAACAATCTAAGGTAGGTTATCTTTGTGAGGTAGAGGACTGGTACCCTCCCTAAACTGAGTCTGATGTCTTAAGGAGAAAAAGGGGAGGGTCTAAAACCTCTTCCCTAGTTCTTTATTTTCTGAGACCATAGCTGTATCACTTAGGATTGGGCTCAGCTGTGACTAATAGAGACCCTAAAACTAGTGGCTAAAAATACAGAAGTTTATTTCTCAAAAGAAGTTTAGAAGTAAGTAGTCCAGAGCTAGTGTGCCAGCTCCATGGTCATAGGGACTCAGGCCACCTTCAGCTTTCCCCTCTGTCATCTTTAGGATATAGTCTTCATCCTTATGGTCTAAGATGGCTGCTGGAGCTCCAGCCATCACATCATAGTTCCAAGCAGCAGAATAGAAGAAGAGAGGAAGGTGCACATGCCACCTCCCTTCCAAGGCTTCCCAGAACTTCCACCCATTACTTAAGCTTACTTGTTAACTGTAACTTAACCTAGCTACAGTGGAGTCTGACAAATGTAGTCTTTTAGCTGGTAAGCAATACGCCAAGTGAAAAACTGGGGTTCTTTTCATTTGGGAGAGAACTGGAGAGTAGATAGTTGGTAGGCAGCTAGGCCCTGCACCACAACTGCCTAAAAGGCAGCAATGGGCATGGTCACTAGGAAATCCAATTCATTCAACCACACATTGCCTTAGCATTTATTGAGCAGTTGGAGTGCAACAACCACTTTTACTTTAAAACTTTAAGCTCCTTTTCATGTGTATAAAGATATGAAATTTATCTGTCTTACCCAGCCAACAAAATTTACTGAATGCCAGCAAATGGCAGCATAGCACTGGAGAGGACAAGATGAGTAAGGTATAGCTTTTGAGCCTTCCCTCACTTTATCACTACTGCTCCTATTGCGTACATTTGTGATACTCTACACTCTCATGTTCTATAAACAGCTGTGACCTCCTGCCGGAGGGGAAATATCGAGGTGGGAGAGAGGAGGTCATGACATTTGAGGCAGCACTGAGAACCCAGAAAATGTGGAATGCAGTGTGAATATCTATTGTTTCAAACTGGAGAGAGCTGTTTCCCTGAAAGGGAAAAAGTTAGATTTAGTACTAAGAATAGAGCAAGAGAAACATCGCCCCAGTGCCTTCAGCTGAGAAATGAATTTCATTAGAGTCACAGTTATTGTCTATTGTCCCCATTGGTTGTTCTGGCTGGGCTGAGATCTGATTTCCACTTCAATTCTCACACTTGGCATTATTATTTCCCTTTGTGTAACTTTTGGGAAAAAATTCAATATGAATCAGATTTTGTTTTTGGTTCCCACCAAAGAGAGACTTTTTTTTTTAATACGCTGAGAACAGGCTCAGACTTAGATCAAAATACTTCCATCACAATGGAATACCTTTTCAGAGTGCTGTTGAGTCCTCTGCCGTTCATTGTTTCAGAGTCTGCATTTGCACGACTGTTCCCGTCCTAATTTAGAACGGAGTGCACCTGCTGCCTAAAGCTTTGACTTCCTTTTGCTCAGTCTTCCTCTTTTAGTTTTTCTTTTTATGATATTTACAAACCTGAGATTTATTACTGGATGCTTCCCGGTCAAAAGAACCCATAGAACTCCCCAACTTCAAGGGAACAGTCAATTTCCTGATACCCAGTCTTTCTTGTTCTTACAGGCAAAGTTTGGATCTTCAGCCTTCTCAGATTTGATCCATGAGTGATCAAATTGGCTTCCAAATTTTCTTCCTTTAAATTACCCAGATTCTGTTTCTGATATTTGAAACCAAGATTTTAAAAAGTTGTGGTAAAAAACACATAAAATGTACCATCTTAACCATTTTTAAGTGTACAGTTTAGTAGTAGTAAATACATTCACATTGATATGAAAAAGATCTCTAGAACTTTTTCATCTTGCAGAACTAAAACTTTACTATTGGGAAGAAATTTCCCTCTGCCCTTCCTGGTTCTTCTGGCTGGTCTAAGAATTAAATTGACAGGAGACGGATTAATAGGAAAAAATTAAACAGAAGTTTAATAACATAATATACATGGGAGAGACGCAGGAAAGCTGAATCACTACCCAAAATGGCCTAAGCCCTCACCTTAAGTATCATCTTCAGCTAAAGACAAAAGAGGATGTTGCGGGTAGTGGTTTGGGACTTCAAAGGTGAGGAAGACAATGCACATTGGAGATGGAAAAGCAGATGTTTCATAAACAATGTTTGCTGGGGCAGACAGGGACAATGGGACACAGCAGACTCTGATCTCTAGGCCCTTCCCTTCTTGTTTTTAGCTCAAAATAATCCACTTTTTGGGATAACAAGTTTTGCTCTTCTATAATTCCCATTAAATGACAACTCCCTTTTTCTCCTTCCCCACAACCCCTGGAAATCACCATTCTACTTTCTGTTTCTATGAGTTTGACTAAATAGATACCTCATATTAATAAAGTATTTGTCTTTTGTGACTGGCTTTTTTAACTTATAATATCCTTGAGGTTCATCCATGTTGTAAAATGTGACAAGATTCTCTTCCTTTTTAAGGTTGAATAATATTCCGCTGTACATAGGTACCACATTGTGTTAATCCGTTCATCCATCGATGGATATTTGAGTTACTTCCACCTCATGCTGTTGTGAATAATGCTGCTATGAATGTGAGAGTACAAATATCTCTTTGAGACCCTGCTTTCAACCCTTTTGGATAAATACCCAGAAGGGGAATTGCTGCATCACGCGGTAGTTCTAGTTTTCATTTTTTGAGGAACTTCCATACTGTTTCCCTCTTTCAGTTTTAACCCAGAGGTATGTAAATCTTTATCTCTTTGCAGATTCAGAAGTGTACATCAAGGAAATACCAATATTTTTGGCAGACATCGAGAAAAAAAGGGTGGAGCAGAATTTATATCAAATTGAAATTATCAAAATGAAGTTATAGCGAAGTCACAGCTATGAGCCTTTCATTTTGAGATCAGACTCAAAAATATGTCTTCATTTTCCATCTGATTTTCACTTCTTTATACTATTTTTGACTTCCTCTCTTTAAACCTCATTTTCCTTTACTAGAATGAGTTCTCAGAGATAGGGAGTTAGAGATCACTTTTTTCTGGCTTCACTGCCTTTAACTGTTAGGTGAAATAAAACTAGACAGAAACCAAAGGCCCTGCATGTGCACCATTACATGAGTAGTTTTATGGCTAAAGCTACATGGCCTTCTGTTCAGACGGTGGTAGCGATGTTTGATGTCAAGCACTGCTGTGCTACACCTTTACACCAGATTTCTCTGATTGTTGTTAAAACACACACAGGCAGGGTCCCGTCTCTTAACAGTCTTAACTTTGAACTTTTTTCTTTTGATTCAAACTCAGCCTAAGTGGGCATGAGTAAAACCAGTACGACAGATGCCAGCCATGGAAGTTTTCCCTTATACCTTTTTCTCCCAGACATTTGAAAGAATGGGAAAATTAAAGGGTGTTTTTTTGATGCCCAGATTTCTTGGAGTAGTAGCCCTCTGAGGATACAGCTGGGGTGGAGGGTACTAAGCTAAGGGAGATGGAATCCGGACTGTGGATTCGACCTACCTCAAGAAATTCCCTTCCTTCTCTGAGCAGCTGCCTTGCTTTCTAAGCAATCCTGAGGACACTGGTTCTCACCCTTAACCACACATTTGAATCACATGAGGTGATTTTTAAAATTCCCATGTCCAGGCTGCACTCAGACCAGTGACATCAGAATCTTGGGTGGGAGGAACGCAGGCATCAGTATTTTTGTAAGGTTCCCCAAGGCTGGGAACCACGGTGCCAAAGAGCACTATGATTTATAAATTTACCATTTTTATTAAGACACAAACTTTCATTTCAAAACTGAAGTACCACATAATCTGTGATATTTATGGTCTGAAAAATATAAGAGCAAGTATCCCTCGAGGATTATTCTTTGCCCCAAAAAGAACAAATGGGTAGCATGTGTGGGCTGGAAATCAGTATACCTGCAAATTAAGTTCCATTCAGAATCATTTTTTCATCTTATAAATATTTTCCCTCACTATGGCTAACGTTTTATTTCTCACATTTGTATGCAAATTTATACTTTCCAAAGAGCTCCAGGTCTGCTCTTCCTTGGAGTGTCCACTTATAGGTTCCCACACAGACTGCTTCTTGTGGTTCTAGTGAGTATTGAATGCTTGTGACTCACTGGAATGTTTACTTTTTAAATTCTTTTTCACAGTTGGCCTCCCTGTCTCCTTCTACCTTTGATGTTAACTGGCTAACACTGTGGTTCATTTCCTGTTATTTGCAACTTTAGAATCAAAAGCATAAATGAAGTCAAGGAAATGAAAGGCCCAGGTCAGCTATCTTGTTAAGGGTCACAGCTGCGGTTCTAGAAGGTCCCAGTTCAACAACTGGCTTGTCGCCCCTCCCTCCGTTCTCCGAATGGAGGCCTCTCCTGTGGAGGCAGTTATTAAGGTTGGCCCAAGGCTCTCTCAGAAACTGTGTTATCTTCATGAGTGGTTAGTTTTTCCTATGCTGCATCACATGTTTTGTTGCTTGGGAAATGTATTTGATGAAACAAGTGGATAATTTGTCCCAGTTTATTCAGCTTATAAGTCCTTGTCCTTGGACGTCCTTTATCCCTGAGATACCAGGAATAACTAGACAGTGCAAGTTTGCTTGTTGGTTAGGGGGAAGGGGTGAAAAGGAGGCGTTATGGACGGCTTTTCTTATGCAGAATTTGGAGGCAGAGGGACTTTCATTGCAATTTATAACTTAGTTCAAAATTCCAAGGTCATAAACTTAAACATCCACCTCTCAGGTTGGTTGTGCGGATTAAACAAGATAATGTAAGTTTGGCCCGGTAAATGTTTCTTAAGCAGCCACCTAGTGTGCTCACTTATTAGAAAAACATTCTGGTTTCAGTATACTTTCTGTCACAAGAAAAGAATTGAATTGAACAAGTCTTACCTTTTACCCTACTATATGCCAGGCTGGTTTTGTGGGGGGAAGGAACCCTAACATGACTTGCTACCAAGCTATTTAGGACCTAGGTGGGGAGAAGAGCTCCCCCCGTGGGGTAGATTGAGGAATATGAGGCAGCCTGTAAGTGGGGGCTGTGGTTCCTGGGGAGACTGATCCCCATAGACTAGGGTGGACCATGGAGCTGAGAGTTCAAGGACAGAGAATGAGCAGGAATTCCAATGAGGAAGAACATCTCAAACTGCTGTGCTGTTACCTCAGTGCTTGGCCTGACTCCCAAGGCCTCGGCTGCGTTTTGCAGCAGGTACTCCTTCAGGGCAGATGGCAGCCGACAGCCCCAGGCTACAGCCTCCAGCTTGTGAACTAGTAGGAGCCTTGAAACCCGGGTATACCCAGCCCTGAGCCAAGTCCTGGCATGAGGGGAGCTTAGAGAGGAGCAGGGCATCATGGCTGATAATCTTACCAGGACACCAGGACCATGGAGTCTAGTAGAAGGGGAGTTCTGCAAATGAACAAAAGAAGGGAAATGGGGAGTTGGTTGGGCAAAGACTGGAGCCACTACAGGCCATGATAATTTCAGTTCTGAATTTTTGTTTTCTAGACAGAAAACTAAAAATCTGGACTGTTCCATTAAAAAAAAAAAAACCCAGAAACTAAACAACCTTATATGTAGTCCCCTTGCACTGTCTTCAGGATGCTGCGTTAAGATCATGTGATACTGACCCCTATATTGACCCTTCAAAAAATGTTCTTTATGGTGCTCGCCTCTCTTTTCTTGCCACTCAGCACATTTTCTCTGCGATGTCTCACAACCCCTCTTTTATTTCCCCCTTGCTCTTTCCCTGCTTGCAAATCATGTGATTCTGTTTTTAAATGCTGTCTCCTTCTCATCTTCTGTATCCTGTAGACTTTTCACCATATCCTCTTTTGGACTTTTTCTAAAACAAAACACTAATAATGAAAAACTTTCCTAAAAATTGTTAGGATTTTGTATACAACATACACTGGGAGAGTTGGGGCTTTTACCACTGGAGTTGCCCCAGAGTTCACCCTGAAAGTCCAGGTTGGGAGAGTGTAGATTGTGATGATGATGTGATTCTAATTTTTATAAAAAGAAAGAACTCAGGCACAAATCCAACAGCATCTGCCACACAGCTTCAAAAGTGATCTTCCATATAAATACTCACATTAGAAGATATATTTTTTCAATCAGACCAAATAATCCCCTTCTTAACCTTTAAATAATCCTGAAAATGTATTAAAGATACTATTCCCCAAATATGCATCAATGTGTTTCATATGTTTTTTTTTTTTGTTTATTTTCAGTACTGAAGCAAAGTAGCAAAGATTTATCTGAGTTCTGAAGACACTGTTTCCCTAGCAGGAAATGAAACTGCCAATGTTTCACAAAGTGCTTAAGTTGATGAAGAAATCATGCTGATTCACCAGAAGAAAATGGTCTTAATCGTAATCAACTGAACACTTGTGTAAGTGTTTTTAAAATTAAGTTGCCTTAAAAAATCAAATTGCTTTGTAGACAAAGTCATGTAATGGTATAATCCACAATTAAAAATGTGTTTTTAGAATTTCTGACTTAACGTGCTGAATAGAAAACATGAACGTCACAACCCTTTAACATTTTGGGATAGGGTGGTTGAATTGGGAGTGGAAAGAGAAGTCATTGGAAATTTTTAAGAAGAAAGCAATGTCAGGTCATATATACCACTTTTTATTTTATTGAGCGTCTGCATTTTTTGGTGAACTGTTTATATTTTTGCTTTAACCCAGTTAGGAAGTTGTGTAACTTTACACAGTGTCAAAGGTTTATTTTGTTTTGGTAACTACTTTTTAGCTGGTTATTTAGTTTACCTTGTAGTGTTCCAAATTATGTCTAAAACTATAGCTTGTTATTTTTCCAAAATATGATTTATCACTTTGCTAACATTACACCCATGACCTTTTCTGCAAGAGTAATCAGAAAGTAACATACTGAAAGTCCCAGCCTCCCTTGCCACCAAGAGTTGCCTTGTGACACATCTCAGCCAATGAAGTGTAGGTGTAAGTGATGGTTAACAGAATTTTTTTTAAAGGCCAAGCTGTATAAGGACAGGCTGTATATTTTACCCTCTGCCTGCGCCTTTTCCCCATGTAGAAAATGAATAAATAGTTTGGAGGTGCCTGAAGTAACATTTAACCTGATTGCTGAGGAAAAATAGGGATTAATTAGGTGAAGGAGAATGGAGATCTTCAAAGAAGGATGGTGCCCCACCAAGAAATTATATATAATAAAGAATTTTTGAAGGGCTGGATATCGGATGTGTCTATCTTGGGATCATCAAAAGCCGGCTCAGTGAATAAGGGGGTATTCCAGCTCCAGTGGCAGAATTAAGGCCACAGTTGGGTGAATGGAAACAACAAAGAGACAGCTTTGACCCCAGGCTCGCTGAACTTTTTTACCAATGGAACTTTCCAGCAACACTTTGAGCTACCATGTAGGTAGGTAGTCATTTCCCCATCACCAAGTGTGTTGAGGCAGATGCTGGCTGATGTCCACCCAGGAAGAGTAGAAGTGGGAGTCCTGTGTTACTGCAGTGATTGTCCTGTTTCAGTTTCGTTCAAGCATTTTTGTTCGCATATGCCCAAAAAGAATTTTGAACAACTATGTACCCCCTCACATATTTTATTTTGTCTTTTAAAAATTTAAGTTTTAAATTTTCTCTTGCATATTTCAATTGACATTTTATATTTTTAAAATCATAGATTAAATAGTTGCAAAGAACATGATTTTTTAATTGAAGTATAGTTGATTTACAATGTTGTGTTAGTTCCTGGTGTACAGAATAGTGAATCAGTTATGTGTATATACATAATACATATATATATATATATATATATATATATATATATATATATATATATATATGTTCTTTTCATTATATGTTATTAAAAGATACAGAGTATAGTTCCCTGTTCTCTACCGTAGGTCCTTATCGTTTATTTTATATATAGTGGTTTCTATCTGCTAATCCCAAACTCTTCATTTACCCTCCCCAACCCTTTCCCCTTTGGTAACTATAAGTTGGTTTACTATGTCTATCTGTTTCTGTTTTGTAAATAAGTTCATTTGTATCTATTTTTTTAGATTCCAAATATAAATGATATCATATGGTATTTTTTAAAAATTTATAATAGACTTTATTTTTTAGGGCAGTTTCAGGTTTACAGCAGAGTTGAGCAGAAAATAGAGTTCCCACATAGCCCTTCCCACCCACACATACATACTCCTCTACCCTCAACATCCCTCATCAGTGTGGCATATTTGGTACAATCGATGAACCAACATGGACACATTATTATCAACCAAAGTCCGTAGTTCACATTAGGGTTCACTCTTGATGTTGTACATACTATGGGTTTTGACAAATGCATAATGACATGTAGCCACCACTATAGTATCATACAGAATAATTTCATTGCCCTAAAAATCCCTTGTGCTCCATCTATTCATTCCTCCCTCCCTCCCTCTCCCCTGGAAACCACAATCTTTGTATTGTTTCTGTATCTGTGCCTTTTCCAGAATGTCATTTGGTTGGAATCGTACAGTTTGTAGCCTTTTCAGACTGGCTTCTTTCATTTAGTAATAGGTCTTTCAAGTTTCCTCCATGTCTTTCATGGCTTGATAGCTCATTTCTTTTTTTTTTTTTTACTGCACATATTTTTTAAATTTACATATATGTACTGTTCATTGTTTCTAGGAACGTTTAGAGCTTTAGCTTTTTTAATTTACATAGTTATCAAAGGAATAAAGCCAACCACAAAATAAGAATTAACTCAAAAAGATACATACACCCTGCTGTTAACAGCAACATTATTTATAATTGCCAAGATATGGGAGCATCCTAAGTGCACATCAATAGTTGAACAGATAATGGAGATGCAGCACACATATATGTAATGGAATACAGCTCACCATAAGAAAGAAGGATACTTTGCCATTTGCGGCCCTTCACTCACTTTATTTTTTTGCACTTCAAAAAGCAGAATTTTATAACCGGCAGAAACATTTCCATTACATCAAAAACAACAAAATACCTAGAAATAAACCTAACCAAGGAAGTTACCTATACTCCGAAAGCCAAAATGACACAAAGAAATGGAAAGATTTCTCGTGCTCTTGGATTGGAAGAATCAACACTATCAAAATGGCCACACTACCCAAAGCAATCCACAGATCCAACGCAAGCACCATCAAAATACTCGCAACATTCCTCACAAAACTGGAACACACAATTCCAAAATTTATAAGGAACCACAAAAGACCCCGAACAGCCAAAGCAATCTTTTGTAGGTCTTTTTTTCCCTCTTTCTTCTTTTTTGTTCTCTTTTCTTATGGTTTGGTGACTAGAGAAGTTTCTTTAACATTTGTTGTAAAGCTGGTTTGGTGGTGCTGATTCTTTTAGCTTTTGTTTATCTGTGAAGCTTTTGATTTCTTCATCAAGTCTGAACGAGAGCCTTGCTGGATAGAGTATTCTTGGTTGTAAGTTTTCCCCTTTCATCACTTTAAATATATCGTGCCACTCCCTTCTTGGCTGTAGAGTTTCTGCTGAAAAATCAGCTGATAACCTAATGGGAGTTCCTTTGTATGTTACTTGTTGCTTTTCTCTTGCTAATTTTAATATTTTCTCCTTATCCTTAATTGTTGTCAATTTGATGACTATGTGCCTTGGTGTGTTCCTCTTTGGGTTGATCCTGTGTGGTACTCTCTGTGCTTCCAGGACTTGGGTGACTGTTTCCTTTCCCAAGTTGGGGGATTTTTCAGTGATTATCTCTCCAAAAATTTTCTCAGGTCCTTTCTCTCTCTCTTCTCTTTCTGGGGCCCCTATAATGCAAATATTAGTGTGCTGCATGTTGTCCCAGAGTTCTCTTAAACTATCCTCATTCCTTTTTATTCTTTTTTCTTTTTTTATGTTCTTCAGTAGTGATTTCCACTAATCTGTCTTCTAGCTCACTGATCTATTCCATTGCCTCATTTAGTCTATTTTTGCTTCCTTCTAGTGTGTTGTTCATTTTAGTGATTTTATTCTTCAACTCTGTTTGGATGTTATTTATATTTTCCAACTCTTTGCTAAAGACTTCACTCTGTGCATCTGTACTCCTCTTGAGTTCTCTGAACATCTTCGCCATCATTACTTTAAACTCTTCTCAGGTAAATTGCCTGTCTCCTCATCACTTATTTCCTCTTCTGGGATTTTATCTTGTGGCTTGGCCTGGGAGATATTCCTTTGCCACCTCATATCATCTATCTTTCTATGTGTTTGTAGGTTCCTTCCACAGGCTTTGGGATAGTTGTTTTCTTATTTCTAGTATCTGTGCCTGGTGGGTGAGGCTGGACTAGAGGCTTATGCAGGTTTCCTGGCAGGAGGAGCGGTGCCTGCCCACTGCTGGGTGAAGCTTGGTCCTGGACCTCTGGTGGGTAGGGCTGTATCCAAAGGCCTTTGTGGTTTAGGAGGTCTGATGATGGATGTGGCTGTGTTCCCACCTTGTCTGTTGCTTGGCCTGAGGCTTCCCTACAGGCTGTTGGGTGGGGATAGGTCCTAGTGCTAATGATCCAATCAAGATGTCAGCCTCCAGGAAAGCTCATGTAGATGAACGCTCCCAGAATGTCTGTGACCAGCTTTTTGTCCCCTGGGTGAGCCACAGCCGTCCCCTACGGCCCAGAAGACCCTCTAAATCCAGCAAGCAGGCCTGGCCCAGGTTCCTATGAAGTCACTGCCTCTGCCCTTGGACCTGGTGCACACAAGTTTCCGTGTATGCTTCCCAAGCGAATGGAGTCTCCATTTCCCCCAGTCCTGTGGGGCTACCGGCACTAAGCCCCCTGGCCTTCAAAACCAGGTGTCCTGGGGTCCCCTTCTCTTCCCAATGGCCGGACCCAACCTGAGAAGCCTGACATGGGGCTTAGAGCTCTCACTCCTGTGGGAGAGCCTCTGTGACTTAACTAATCTTCAGCTTGTGGGGCCCAATTATATTGTGAACACGCCCCTCCTACCATCCTGCTGTGGTTCCCTCTTTATGTTTCCAGTTGCATAAGATCTTTTTTGCTAGGTTCCAGCCTTTTTTTCGATGACTGTTTAGCATTCAGTTGTGGTTTTGTTGTAGTCGCGAGGAGAAGCGAGCTCATTGTCCTACCACTGCACCATCTTGACCGGAAAATCTATCATATGGTATTTTTCTTTCTATGACTTACTTCACTTAGTATGAGGATCTCTAGGTCCATCCATGTTGCTGCAAATGGCATTATTTCATTCAAAGACATGCTTTTTCATGTACTGTGTATCATGTACATACTATAAATCTATTTTTATTGCTTTGAAATCCCAGCACAGCTCATTTAGCTCATTCAGTTAATGAAAAGTGCCTGCTCTATACCTCATGGCACAGCCAGTCATTGTCAAACCAATCAGCCAAATCTAAGTTTTAAAGAATTGTGGAAAATATTAACCCTCTCCCTGCTCACCAGTCAATGGTGGACCTAAAACTGACATGATTCTTGCCCTCATGAACTTGCGCTATTATGAGACACAGATCTGAAAGAATTCCACAGATAAATAGCAAATCACAATTGGGAAGAGTGCAGTGAAAGAGGTGTTAGTGGAATGTATAATAGGAGGTGGATGAGTGGTCTGGGAGGGCTTCCCTGTGGAAGTGACATTGAAGCAGAGAGCTGAGGAGGAGTAAGAGTTCGTTATGTGAAGGGGGATGGAAATCCTTAAAGAAAATCTGCCTTTATTTTTCAGTTCAAATAAATGTTAAATACTATCTCACTTCTAATGCTTAGATAAAGCAGTTTGTCACATGGATAAAATAAGTTGCTGTTGCTGTTTCTCTCAATGTTTTTCTTTTACCAGAAGATCTCTTATTTTCAGGTCTTGAGAGAGAAAATTGTCCCAAATTTAGTCTGGGATAGAACTTTTATGTCTAATGTAGTTACAGTCTTTCCTGGGAGGTAAAAAACAATCCTGACAAAATGCTTGAGTAAGCAATCTCTTTCTGGAAAGTTATGGTTACCCTCCCTGCCCCCCTGCCCCCTTGTCCCCAGCCAACTGCTGACACTTTTTAACCAGTAGTTCCCTTATTGTACCACTTATATCTATTCCAAGAGAGAATCTTTGAAAGAGAAAGAAAAATACCATGTGATATCACTTATATGTGGAATCTAAAAAAAAGACACAAATGAACTTATTTACAAAACAGAAACAGACTCACAGACATAGAAAACAAACTTATGGTTACCAGGGTGGGAAAGGGGTGGGAAGGGATAAAGTGGGAGTTCGAGATTTGCAGATACTAACTACTATATATAAAATAGATGAACAGGGTTCTTCTGTATAGCACAGGGAACTATATTCAATATCTTGTAGTAACTCATAATGAAAAAGAATAGAAAAGGAATTTATGTATGTATATGCATAACTGAAACATTATGCTATACACCAGAAATTGACACAATGCTGTAAACTGACTATACTTCAATTTAAAAAGAGAGAGAGAATCTTTGAATTTGCTTGCTTAGGAACCTTTTTCTGTGTGGAGTTAGAAATAAAGCCTTGGTTTGTGCTCCTAAGCAATCTGAGAAGCTGGTGGAGGGGAGCAGAATATGCACCCCCCACAACATGCCTCTTTGGCATAAGAATTATTTTGGACTGATTATTTTTAAGAACTAGCAGACATAGGCAAAGCTCTGAAAACCAAGTAGAAATTACCCTTTTATAAGAGACATTTACACTTAAGGAGAAATCTCCATTTATAAGGGTGTCTTCCTCCCTGTACCAGGAAGAAGAAAACGTCTAAATGTCTAGAATCTCTCTTATCATTTGGAGAAGGCAACAACTTAAATCTGCCATACTTCTGTTTACTCTGCTTTTCCTGATAACTACCCATAACTGGTTCCCCTCACCTCCAGCATCGTTCTTTTGTCCTTTGCTGGAGATGGTATTGAAGGTGGTCGCTTGGGCCATTTTGTCTCGAGAGTTACTCAGTTTCCCTGGGTCTCTCCCATGTATATAGGAAGTATACGTGTTATTAAACTTCTGTTTGTTTATCTCCTGTGAATCTGTCTTTTATTACAGGGGAAATCTCAGCCAAGAACCTTGAAAGGTAGAGAAAAAATTATTTTTCCTCGCTGACACTGGCTTAACTCTCAGAGAACTCCCTCAGGAGTTGGACTTCACTGAATTATCTTTGGTTTGGTGCCTAGAGGTTTTTACACTTTGAGGTAACACAATCTGCTAAGATTCAGGGTGGATGAGGGATACACCTTTGTTTAGTCACGTGGAAGAAGGGCTGTTATGAAAGGGGAGATGGGCAAGGGGAACTGAGCGTGACCTGTTTACCTCAGAGCCATCGTCAGGCAGGTTATTTCCAGAAAGAGTTTATGTGGTATTTGAGGTTTGGAAACCAAGTTCCTAAAACTCAGTCACCTGGAAAGTTCTCATATACTTCAAGTGGCAAATATTTCCCAGTTTGAAGGCCTTGAACTAGTTGACTCTTCTCTGCATGGGGCAGAGGCTTATATAAGTAACTGTAAAGTGACTTATCAGAGATCATGTCAAGCTATGATTCTTGGGGTTCTGGGACAGAGGCCCCTGGGGCAGCAGCCTACATCTTTTCGAGTATCCTCAAAACCCACTCTTGTCAGTGGCTCCTTTGAGGACAGAGTGATTATTATTCAGTGGTTATTGTTACAGAAAGATCACATTGTGCTGTAGTTTCTGAAATGTAGGCCTTGATGAAGTAGACTAGAAAGAAACATAATATTTTGAGTTTCTCCCCTAGGGTTTGTTTTAAAAGCTAAGTCTCAAATAATTATCATTTGAACCAAAAGACCATATATATTTCATTGGAAGAAAGGCATATTATTAAAAAAATACTTTTGGTTTTGTCTTATCACTTGTAAATATTAAATTTTGACTTCCTTTCTCAATCCAAATCTCATTTTTTCCTACAAGCCATTACCAGGAAATACCGAAGTTTTAAAACATACTATTTGTTTTTTTCCCATTGAGTTTTAGTTAGAAAGAATAATAAACTTCATGAAATTCAAACCTAGGACAATACACCCAGAAAAATACTAACACAATAACCTGAATTGCAAAACTTGTTCAGCAAGTTTCAGCTGGAGGTTAATTAAAACCTGCTCCGAAACCTCTTAAAACACAGACAGGAATGTAAACCACACACACCACCACCTAGATTCTTCCCTTGGGAGTTTTCTCCTCCCCACTTCCCTGGATTTCGATGGGAACTTTTCCCCAGAGTTCCATCTGGTTTGGCCTGAGACCAATAGGATTCTGTTTCTCCTATCCCAGGGGAGGAGCAATAGCACGGTGGGTAGGCAGCCTCTCCTTAGCAGTTACAACTAACAGCGTGCTACAGCACTCCTGAAGCTTTTAGCTCGTCTGGGAGGTGGAGTGGTGTTGGGGTGGGGACTAAGGGGTTGTAAGAATTTCCCCTGGTGTTTCATGTTTTAAGATACAGAGGAGTTAAGTGACATTGTTCTGGACAAGACAGCACAAAGAGAGGTCAAAGGCAGAAGAGGAAAAGGTAGAAATGCTGCCTGACATTTGACTTGCCGGTCAGAGAATATTGAACTGACCGAACACTCTAGAATTTTAGCTGTATATTCTTTCAGAAGTTCCTCGGGGTTACCGCTATTATTTCTTTTGTCCAGCCTTGTTTAGAGTGATTGTCAGCTAACACCCTGTTGGTGGATAAGCATCTGCGAGATGTGCAGGAAACAAGGCCGGGGTGTGAGCATAACATAACGCTGTAACAACATTGCACAAGACTGCCTCAGTACTGCATGCCAGCATACGGACCGACCATCTCGCTGACAGGCATTTGGATGGTGATTATTGCTGGATCATGTCCCGGAATCAGGCTTGAAGCCAGAGGAACTGGAAAATGATTTTTGTTGTTCAACTCCTTGGAAGCCCATGTGGAAAATTTAGGAGAGCACATTTTTGTTTCTAGTAACAGAACTCATATATCATTTGAGGAAGAGAGAGTGAAGTGGGATATTTCCTGAACCACTTGTCTTGCCTTGAAGCTGGTTTTCTGTGGAACAGTCGAATTTTCTTTCAGAGCTGGCTGAGGAGTTTTGAGGTAGGGAGCAGTCGACAGTCCCACATTCCCCAAGCTCCTCCACAACTAATCTAAGCACAGGCAAGACCTTTTCCAGGTGACAAAGAAACAGTCAGTCCCAAAGCACCACCAGTTTTAATGACTAAAAGCCACTATGTATGGTTAAACTAGACAATGAATTGTGGTTTGTGAGGTGTATCTGGGGCCCGGCTGTCCAGTTCAGATCTCAACCACATTACCTTCTGGTTGTATAACACAGAATAAGTTGCTCCACCCCCTGCACCCTACCTTTCTTATGCACAAAAGGATGGCTTTGTTTTAAGGATGAAATGACATAATCCATGTGTAACACGTGGGATGTAGAAAGCACTCTATAATTATTGGCTTTCTTTTTTTTTCCCCATTAATTTGTGACTCTCAAAATGGATGCCTGCTACAGGTAAAGAATGACATTAAAGTTGATTCTCTCAATTTCTCCCTAGAACTAGGGCTGATTTATTCCATTTATTCATTGACTGTTCAGTGCCCACTGTGGGCCATGCCTGGAATGAGGCCCTGAGGATATAAAGATTATGGGACCCCGTCCCTGCCCTTGGGATGTTGACAGTCAAGGAGGGAAACATTTTTGTTCTGAGTGTTATGGCCAAAGCATGCATCATTCAATCAATCAGTCAGTCAGAGATCAAACTGTGGGTCAGCTGCTTTGAGGAGGGCCAGGTGTGTGGTCGAGAAAGCACATGTCTGTGGAGGCACAGACCGGTGACAGCCCCAACCCTCACTCCCTGTAGTGAATCCAAGTTGCTCAACCTCTCTCAGCCTCCATTTCCTCATCTTTAAAATGGGCTTGATTTAGTGGTGTGCCAAAGCCTGCTGCTACTGGCTTGGGAGAGCTTGTTAAATTTTCAGGAACTTTGCATTTTCCAGTTGTTAAAACCATTAGTAGTTTGAGATCAGCCTTGGTGGAAGTATTGGCACCCTGTTAATCAGCAGGTTCTACAGATCAAGGTTCCTCCCTAACCCCAGCTGTTTGGCCAGCACACCACGTGAACATGTTGGGGGGAGGCCAAACTTGACCTTTTACCCTCTTGGGGTTTTTAGCTGGGCCTGAGAATTTAATTAACATAGAACAGATTAACAGGAGAAAAGCATACAAATTGATTGACTGTTTTACATGACATGGGAACCCTCAGAAGGAAAAGACCCAAAGAAATGGCAAAACCTAAAAGCTTCTCTAACAGGTTGGACGAAGAGGGACGATTGTAGAAAAGTAACTGAAATATATGGGGAGGCTAAAGGCAGAGGAGGATTGTTTTAACAAGCTCTGTTTGTACAGAATTCTCTCGGACTTGACTCCCAGTTGACGAATGTTTCTTTTCTTCTGGTACACTGAAGGGATCTTTCACATGGGAATTTTCTCTCCTCTTTTGAGAAAAAAAAGGGGGAGGTTAGAATGTCCTTCTTGCATTTGCTGTTTTTCAAGTGCCTTTAGCTCAAAATAATCCTTATGCCAAAGTAGCATATTTTGGGGTGGCATATTCTGCCACCCTTCAAATACCCTACACTATGAAGATTGTTATGAAGATTAATGAAAATTGTTGTTATGGAGATTAATGAAATAACAAAATCACAGCATCTGGCACATAGTAGATGCTCAACATAGCATTACTGTATCACATAGAATATATTAATCATGTACATCCTGCACTTTCATATTCATAATCTTATTTAGTCCTTATAGCAGCTCTGAGGTAGTTTATTTTTAAACCCGTAAATGAAGTTTATTTTTATCCCCATAAATGAAGAAGAGCCAGGATCTAATTCAGTTTCCTTTGACTCCAAGTGGAGCATTCTTTCCACCAAACCCAAACTGCCCCTGGACCATGTTGCTCTGCAAACAAGGATCATTGTCATTGTAGATTTAGCTGTTTTGAAACCACTTTTATTGTTGTTATTGACTGGATGAAAGAAAGCAGTATAAGCACTGAGGTGGAAGAAGACAGGCCTGGCCCGCAGCTGGTAGAAGGCTGCCTGAGCTAAGCTGGAGGTGAATGCCACCACTCCCAGCCCCCCTTTAAAAGGCTCTGCCTGCCGTGCCCGTGTCATTATGAAAACAGAGAGCTGTGAACACTGCTTGCTCCCAGAAAATGTTGCTTCCCTGGAAACCTCTGAAGTTCAGAATTACCTTGCCATTGATGTCAAGTCTGGGGTAGGGAATGTACAAGATGAGCCTGGGACATTTTAAGAGCAAGGAAGTTAACAACGAAAGGCTTTTGGGGTCATGTCCCAAGGATTCTGAAGCCAACTTGAAGAAGCTCCCATTGGACAATTAGGGAAATCCAAGCTTCAATCAGAAAAATGATGGCAATAGATCAAGAGACATCGGAAAAAGTCCATGAGTTAATAAAGATACGTGAGGGGGGGAACCTAATTGGAAGATGCTGGGGAAGCCAATTCAGTGTTTTAAAACCTAGTAAATAAAAGGGCAGTCTCAAGCATTTATCCTGCCTTTGCTGGGTCAGCTGTACTTCATGGTAATGAAATACACGATTGGAGAAAGTTCTCTTTACAGAAGTATTTTAGGTAAGAAATGAAGAAGGAATGATAGAATATCACATTTTGAAACTCCTAATGAATCAGTGCACCTAGGTATTAATAGCAATGGCTGCTAGCATCACAAAAAAAGATAACCAGACATTATATGCGTCTTGATGGGAAAAAATATTATCTATGAAATATTGTTGCTGAAAAATCAAGCCTAAATCTGATCAAGTTGGGGCTCAATTGGTAAAAGTTTTACCTCTGACGCCTTTGGCCTTTTTTTAACCAAACAAAAGCAGACAGTATTGCTTTATGGTCTCAGCAATGTTTGTCAAACTCGAGTAACATGGACCCCTTTCAAAGGAAAGAATTCTTACAGAGCCCCAGTGGTGATTGAAATTATTCTTGTTGTATTATTTACTATAGACATACAAATAGATTTGAGCATTTTATGTTTGTGGCTCCTATACAACTGTAAATCATATACATTTATGAGTCAAATGCAAACAAAACTACTAAACTAATAAAATTCAAAGGGACAACACTGATTTAATGTGAGAGGAAGGTGTTTTGCTGAATGAAGTTGCTGCTTGCAAAGGAACATGGTACTGATGGCTGGGGTGGATGTTTTTGGTTTCAGCACTGTATGCCATTGGCTGACACAATTCTCCCACCATTTTTCTCTAAAAACTCTCCAGGAGATTCTCCTTCATGCAGTGTAATGTCACTTCACTTGGTCTTTGCTTGGCAAGAGCTTGTTGTTAATGACGTGGTGCCAAGGTGAGCAGCATAAACACAGACTGAAATGGTTGTACTAACAGTTATGACTAGGATTTGATTACAAGGTGATTATCTAGATCAGTGGCAGTGAAACCCGGCTTTACTTTGGAATGCATATTAAAATATAATTAAAATAAGAGCCTCTCAGGGTGGGGCATTAGGATTTCTTAAAAGCTTTCTAGGTGATTCTGGTGTGCAGCCAGTACTGAGAACTACTAATTTCAGTGATCCAGAAAACGCTTATGCAGTTGGCCCTCCATCTGTGAGCTCTGTATACGTGGATCCAACTAACCGTGGATGGAAAATATTCTGAAAAATCAATTCCAGAATCCCCGTTGGATACTTAGGGACAACTGTACTGATTATTCTTTGGAGTATAATCCAAAAGAAACACCAAATTCAGTCATTCTTAGAGAGAATATGAGGTCCTCTGAGAATATGGCAGTGAACTCTCAGGGGTTTGAGAAATTTGGTTTGGAGTTTGATTCCCAGGCCTAGTTGTGTGGCCTTAGGCAACTTAACCTCTCTGAAGGTTAGTTTCTCATTATAAAAAGAAACTAATAATAGTATCTACCTCACCGGATGTTTGTGAGAATTAGGTGACATAATAACTATACAAAACACTAAACAATGCCTAGTTCCTGGTGAATACTTAGTAAACGTTAGCTCTTATTAACTATTATGTTGATAACCACGTGGAAGGTACTAAAACTTTTGCTGAGCAGATGTGAGCCACAAGAAAGAAAGAGATGATGGAGGAAGAGTGTGTTGGCAGAACCCTGTGAGGAAAGGCATTTGGTGGCCGTTGTTAGATGAGGCAACAGAGGCAATGTTGATGGGGGCGAGTGGCAGCTGGGTTCGGTAAGGGTGTGGGCCTATCAGCCAGAGCTGTGGGTGACAGCTGATTGGCATGAAGCCCAGACCCACGGCACAAAGAAAAGAGATGAGAACGAAGCACAGAGTCACCCTGAGATAACAGTCCAGAGGAAGAGATGATGAAGCAATGATACTGAGCAGCACCCTGTGGGCTCCCCCACCACAAACCCCTGCCTGTAGTTTATGGAAAAGCTGAAGTCTCCCAGGCCTCCTTGAGTCATAGATGAGTAGCCCAAGCAGTTGATTAGGACAAGCCTGCAGGCACTGGGGGATGGCGATGACTCTGACCCCCTGTCTCAACAATTAACTGAGATTTCCTTTTAAAACTTTCATGGCTGAACAGAATCTTTGGAGATGGTTTTTTGAGGGGGATGCTGGATCCACCAGATTGAAGGCATTCTGATTAAAAGCAACTTTCCATTTTTGTTATCAAGGCTGTTGCCCCCAGGATCATATCCCTGCCCCTCCCTCAAATAGAAACCAGTTACTCTTATCTAAGTCTCAGGAGGCAGCTGCAATGAGAAGAAACAAGAATTGGTGAGAACCAACGGAGCCCAAGATGGTGGAGGATTTGACTTCCAGTGGACCTTGAGCCTCATCCACTCATTGTAATGTATTAGCATGCTAAGTGACACACCCACCAGCGCCATGACAGTTGACGATTGCCATGACAACAACCGGAAAAGCCCATACCAGGACTGAAAAGCCCATACAAGGGCTGATTGGCTCCATCACACCTGGAAGGAGGACATGATGGCAGAAGCCTCTCATAAAAGTCCACGTGGCCTGAGCCACAGCTGGAGCTGTCTCTGCCGGCCTTCTTGGCTGGCGACTCGTCGCTCAAGTGCTTTTCTTCCTTTTCCTCTTTTGGAAAATAAAGCAACTTTTTCACTTTGTCCCTCTGCCTCTGCTGCTAAATCTTTCACAGCCAGCGGGAAGGACCCACACTTTGGTGGGCCTTCTAATTTAGGGGGTCTCAGTGTCCACTAACAGCAAGAAGACAAAGATAAGGCCAGTCAAGCTGGTAGAGTCCCAGGAGCAGACATGGCTGCCTGCGGACTCTGAACAGGAGCTAGGGTCTGGCTGGTAGGTGGTGGCTGGCTTCCCAGGGCCCTGCCAGCTCCCTCAGCTGCTCTGAGCAGCCACTTGTCTCAAGGAGCAATGCTAAGTGCCATCATTTAGGGCTTGCTGGGGACTCAGGACTGGGTAGAGTGGGTGTAAAGCATTAATAAATCATTAGGTTTCTTCTGAATTGTTGCTTCTGCATTTCTGTGAAAAAGACTCTTACTTTCTTTCCCTAGAAAGGCTGCCCCATGGAATCTAAGCAGTTGATGATCTTGGACTCTGGTTTGGACCATGACAGATGGTGCCTCTACTGTCAACCCTGTAATCAGATGTGTAGCAGGATGTCTCGTAAGTCTCTGTGTGGACAAACCCAGCTCCTTCCTGTTTTAATAGTATGAAAAATTTTGATTTTATAATTCTTTTAAGGGAGATAACTTAGTATATAACAGTTTAAAAAAACAACTACATAGAGAAAACCCCAAAATATCCTTATATAATAATTGAAAGTCCTTAGGCCTGAAGTACTATTCTTCCTAAATGATCATGTCAGGTATAATATTTTAGTAAAACAGTAATTTAAAAGTTATCTTTACAGAGGCATTACTTACATGTACCCCTCCCCATGGCCCCCTTTCCAGGTTTATCAGTGTTTATTATTTCCTTTCATATAATTTCCTCAGAACATGTTCTCTTGCCTGGTGATTTCAAGCTTTACAGATTTGTTTTATGGTTCAGTTTTTAAAGAGGTATCTTTATAAAAGAGTTGAACATTCAGTGGGCTGTTGCTGTGATGTTTTTGGTTCTAAATTTTTAACTTAAGGGACTTCTTTAAAGTAGATACAGAAACTTCATAAAAGCTTTGATGGCGGCAACACTGGGCCTTTAGAGCTAAGCTCTAAGAAGACTGAGAAAACAAAGAGTTACATTGTAACTCACTTGGTTAATCTAATTTATTCACATATTTAACCACAGTCAGCATGTAGTTGTTTTCCTCAAAGAGGCCCACTTTCCAAAACACAATTTTCAAAATGTCTTCTTTCCCCACAAAGCTCCTTCTGTTACTGTTAACTCTTTTTATGCCTGCCAGTGTTTCTCTCCTGTAGTTTGTTATTTGCCATCCTAGCAGGACCCTGGTTGAGAATGGACTCAGTCTGTTTTCATGACGTGCTCTCTAAGCCACCAGTAAATCCCAAAGCTCACCTGTTAAATACAGTCCAGGAACCCACTTGTTTATATGGCTACTCTCTAATTTAGGAAACCATAAAAGACACTGAAACCAAGGGCTGCAGGACGAAATCCCCCTTGGACTGAGAAGCCCAGTATTTATTTCCTGGAGAACACAGAAAAGAGTACTGCTTTTTAGTTATCTGATGACTTCTTTTGGAAAACAGTAATCTTGGAAATCACTGCAGTGGTATTAACTACCACTTTCATTATTGTGGGAATTAGTGGGTTTAGGAATTTAGGTCAGTGTTATGAGTAATAAAAGGAGTTCACCTGTCTAAAACTGTCTCCTCTTCAAGCATCTTTAGGAGTTTCTTTTTCAGTCTTGGAGAAAGCTTTTATTCACTTCTTCTCCCCACCCCCCAGTTTTCACTCCTATTGTTTCTGGACATAGAAACCCGTTGTGTTAACGCAGTACCAAATTTCCGATTGGTACCTGTGTCCAACTCCAGCCTTTCTTTTAGTTTACAAATTTCCTATACAAATGTGGAATTTTTGTTGCTGCCCGATTAGCAGTTTCCCTCCAGAATAGTATTTTGTGTGGGATGAGGTTGTTGTGGGCAAGATGTTTTTCCCCCCAATTTCCAGTGTTTCAGAATCCCATTTCCACCTCTTTCACTCGTAAAAGAAATAAGCTTTTTCATTGTGGGCCTTAGTTTCTAAGCTCCTGCAAATTCTGTTGGATTAAGTGTACAATGTCCTCAATGTAAAGTTATATTTTACATGTTGCTACATATATAACTTTGGGATTCAACTGGCTTCTTTCTAGACTTTCAGAGTACCAGCACAGCACAGCTCCTGACCATAAGGCACTTTAAATTGGGTTAAAAACTCTTAAAATAATTTTAAAGTTATGTTTCCTGGCCATTTTTATTTTGCACTCAACAGAGAGAAGTGTCTAAAAAATAAGGGATTAGTAAAAAGGCTTACACCAAACAATTAAATCAAAGGGTAGTTTATTAAAAAAGAATCAAAACAGAAACTCTAAGTACCAGTGTGTACATTGTACACATTTAAATGACTCACAAGAATGAAGTTTTTTCATAGACATTATCATACCACCTTGTTGTTTATCAAAAGATGTTCAAGAGAAATCTGACTCCAACCTGCATACAGGATTGCCATCTTAAACAGACCTTATTTCAAACATGCAACAACGCCACTGGTAATAAAGCTTTGGAATGGGTGCTCATTCTATTATTTCACTACGAATAGGATAGAAAGCAGAATAAGTTGAGAATTTAATCTAAAATAGAATGGAAGCTGTCATTGTCTACACCAGCACTCCTCACTCCTCTGCTGCCATTTTTAACAAGTACTCCTTGTCGATCTTGAAGAGTCTCCATCCCTCTTCGCTGGACAGATCAGAAGCACCTCTTCTTTTGTAGAAGTTGATAGATGGTTCATTCCACTCCGCTACCAAGAAGTGCATGCTGCTGCAGCGACATTTCATCGCAACCTGGTACACGGGAGAGTAAAACACAAACTCAGTGACATTTCACCTGCTTTTCAAGACCCAATTTTGATTCAGTCATTCAGATAATCCAGTACCCCTTGCAAATCTAGAAACCAAAAAACCTAGACGTACCTGGCTTAGATTCTTCAGAATTTCTGATCCTATGCCAAAGCCTAAAGGAAAAAGAAGTACCATTTTAAAAGTCATTTTAAAGCACTTCAAGCCCTGATTTCTCTTTAGAGCAGCTACCCCGCCAGAACTCAACCATACCTCTGTAATCACTCATCACGAAGAAGTCCTCAAGATACAACAGTTTGCCAATCCATGGGTCATAGGTAAAATAGTACATGGCAAAACCAACAATGCTGTGTCCTGTAATAAGAGTATCACACGCGTTATGGATGAAAGACAATCTGTCAAAGTTGTAGCTGCAAAATCAGAAGCCTATCATAAGTTTTTAAAAATATACATGCATGTATTATACAAATAAGCTACTGGACTGAACTGTCTTGACTTTTATGCTAGTGCAGTCCAGGTCACTGTTGGATGATCTCACTGTTCTTAGAAAATGTATTTGCAAAAAGCACATATTAGAGCTAGCTGAAGCCAGGCTAAAACCGTAGACTGGCCACTCTGCAATCTGTTGGATCTCACACTCAGGAAGTGAGAATGCTTTCATTACTTGCCAGAGAGAAAGTGCTATGGTCTTAAACACACACATTATTCACATCCTATTGATATACTGGTATGTTGACTTGGGAATAAGTCAGGTTTACACGGCAGTTCAGAATAGTAAGTATTTGTAGTTTAGAAACTCTGCTTCCTTAAGGTCAGGACATCAGGCCAAAAGTACAATGTTTAATTTCAGAACTTGCCTTCCAATTCACACATTTTCAATTTGCTCTTCTCAGTTTTTAAACTGGAAGCAGCAGAGGTATCCAGGTATGATGTAACATCCACATACCTCTAGAAAGTACCTCATCCCTTATGTTTTCTGCTCATTTTTTCCAGCTTGAGGAAATGACCTCAGAAAAAAAACTTAAGTGCCCTTCCCCCCGCCAACTTCCCCTTTTAGCTCTGTCTTCTGACCAGTCAACAAGGACCAGCAAGGAAAAAAGAAAATACACAAAAACAAAAAAAGGAAGAAAGAAAGAAAAAAAAGCATCTGACTCCCTTTTAATGGGTGTCTGTAATTCCAATTGGAGGCAAAGGTTTCAAATTAAACTTTCTAGCCATTTTATAGTCCTTTGCAAACAGGAAGCGAGTACAATGGAGCTTCTGATCTACCGTGTTTTAAGTGTGTGATAGTAGGGCCTTACCTCATTTATCATGATCATCTACTTTATTGTGTAAAGGATCTTTTAGTTACCTCCCCGCCCATCCATGTACACGGAAGGGCCATGTACATGGCGAAGCTAGAGACTGTAACCTGAAGATTGGGACAAATTAAAGAAAAAAATGTGATTTAACACAAATACAAAAAAGGTTACGTTAGGGTCAAATAAGAACCATTTATGAAACTGAATTACAACAAACGACTTTATGCCTAATTTTTCCGGGTCTCCACAGCATTCTGATACTTACTTAATCAGCTCAAATTCTTGAGGGTCTCCACAGCGCTGATACTTAAATAGCTCTTTTAACCCGCCCTAATATTAAGTGCAGCACATTTATTTTTTTTTCCCTCAGTAGTTGGAACACTGGCTGGCTATTTTTCTGGCCAACTTCTCAGTAGGTAACTCGAGCCTGTGTTGCCAGTGGTTCTACACAGCAGACACTACGTCTTACACAACACTTGGTCTCTCCAGCTTCTGGAAGTGGGGGGCAATTACCTTCCGGAGTCAGGTTCTCCTTGGGCACTTCTGCAACCAGGCAGTGGTAGAAAGGGTGCTCTCCGAAACCATCCTCTAGCAGATCTGAAAGAAGGGGCAACAGGGACAGTGTTGGCCTCGGTCAAGGTGGAAAGCACCGGACGCTCGTCGCCCGCCCCGCCACTGACGCGTTACCTTTTTCAGTTAATATTACTTGTTCTTCCATGTATTCGTATTTAGCCAATTCCTGGGGCGATGCACATAGAAGAAAGGGAAAAAGAAGAAAAGTAAGTGAGGCCCCGACCGGGCCAGCTCAGAGGGAATGGGGTGGGCGAGGCGGCGATTCCTTCTCGGAGTCTCCGGCCGGGGCGGGGGAAGGCGGGCGGAGAAAGCGGAACCTGCCGGAGACAAGGACCTCATCCCCTGACTCCCGCCCCGGGAGGATCCCGTGCCTCCCGCTACCTTAATCAGCCGCAGGATGTCACTGCAGTCGGCGGCGGTGGCCGGGCGGATCACGAATTTAGCCATTTTCGTCTTTTGCTTTTCTTCCCTTTGCGGACCAGGCCCCTGTACTTGAACAGCAGGAGGAGGTGGTTCCTCATTCGTCTCCCGGGAGCGTCCTCTTTCCAGTCAGGATGGCACCATGACCCGACGAACCTCGGCAAGCAACGTAACAACAACAGCAGACTGCGACTAGAGCCGCGCCGTCCAGCGTCCGGGCTCTGCTTTTTAGCGTGAAGTAGCCCCGCCTCCGGCCTTGAGGCGGAGGCGCCTCATCCAATGAGGCCGCGACCGCCCCCACTTCCGGGCACCTCCCTCTCTTCCGGGCGCGGGTGTGAACCCTGCCCGCGCGGGCGGGGGCACGGGCGGCGGGGCGGGGCGGGGCGGGCCGGGCCGGGGCGGGGGCGCGGGCGCGGGCGCGGGCGCGGGCGGCGAGGCACGCGGCGGGGCTTTCTAGCGGCGCCCTCTAGCGGAGCCTGGCGGAGCCTTCCCGAAAGCCCGACCTCGGAAACTACGCGTCCCTTTGTAACCTTTGCAAAAGGAAGAGAGGGGTTCCTCTTTTGGTCTTGGACCGGTGACTTTGCTGTTTCTTCCTTGGCTGGCTAGGGAGGGAAATTTAGAAGACCTGGCCTTGGGCGATGGGAGGATTAGGGGATTAGAGTAGCGGTTCTCATAGGGTGGCCTGGGGGGCCCTGTGGGTCCCAAGAGCCTTTCTGAGAGTCTCCGTCAAAATCAGTTTCATAGCAATAGTAGGATGTCATTTGCCTTTCTTACTGTCGCTGGAATTTTCCAGAGGAGACTTGATGTCTGATGACGTCATCAGTCTCATGACTAAAGGAATGTGTGCTTGTATGTTCTTGTGTTTTTCTAGAATTTCCTAAGGTAAGCTATTTGGATTCTTCAATAATTTTTTCCCCTTCGACTGGTAATTTTTAGAGTTAACAATGTTTTCTTTCTTTCTTCCTTCCTTCTTATTCTTTCTTGAATCTCTGACCTTCCTTGTGAAAATACTTTTCTTCTGCCTGGGGTACCCTCCTTTAATACTTCTCTTGGTGAAGGTCAGCTTTTGTAAAATTTTCTGTTTTGCTTTTCCAAATATGTCTCTAATTCATCTTAAAATTCTGGAAGGATTTGTTTTGCTGCTCAGAGAATTTGAGGTTGGAAGTTTTTTCTTTCAGTATATCAGTGACAACCTGTCTTCCGGCTTCCATTGCTGTTGAAAGTTGTGGTCCCTACTTGCTCCATCCACTGTGCTTCTCTTTTTTCCTTTTTGTTTTGAAATAATTACAAATTTCCAGGATATGTGATGACATCATTGCTCTGGTGACTAAACGAATGTGTGCTTGTGTGCTCTCATGTTTTCTAGAAGTTTCGAAGGCAAGCTTTTTGAATTCTTCAATAATTTTTCAGTGTCCTGAGAGCAAAATGTTTGAGAACAGTTGGATTCGAGTATAGCTATTCCTGGAATGTACCCAGGGAAGAAGTATTCAAGCCTCTTGAAGGTAGTTTTTCTTTTACAGCCCACCTTCCCAGACAGAGCCTCCGAGGGCCCTGCTTTGGCTGCCCTGCCTGGGTTCCAGGATGAGCCAAAGAGAAAGCATAAAAGGGGCCTGCAGTGTTTTCAGTTTGTAGGTTGGACTGTTACCAAATGACCCACGCTAACATTCAACAAGTAATTCTCTATTTTTGCTTGAAATATCCTGTATGTAGAAAAGAGAGCAAAAATAGTTTCTCTGTTACCCTTCCCACCCTCTGGGGATTTCATGCATCGTGAGTCACCGTGAGAGGTTATGAAATGTCTTTCTCAAAAATCTTTTAAAATAGCTTTGATTCTCATCTGCCTGAGCTACTTCAGGTAGTGTCTTTCCTGACACTATGACACATGGGTGACCATGCATAGGCCCTTCCCTCCTGCTTTGGTCTAACTTGTGGGTGGACCCAGGAGAGCTTGTTACAGAGTCACTGCTAAACAGTCAGTTAGAGCTTCATGACTAAGCACTAATGACAGCTGCCTCCTTGAGGCAAAAACAAGGCCATTTTCAGTATGAACTGCTTGGTTTTTGAGACTAATGGTTGACTCATTGAAACACATTATCATTTGTTTCTATTTATTCTGTTTTTCCAATTTAAATTCACTTTGCCACTGTGACACGGATAGCCTATTCTGAAAAACAGGTGACTAAAAAAAAAAAAAAAGCTCATTGTGATTGTGCATGTGTAGAAACTTAGAACCGTAAGAAACGTGAATTTTCTTCATGGCTGTGAATCAAGTTAGGCTTTTCCATCGTCAGGAATAGGTACTTGCCATGAATAACCAACATTATCCCCTCTTGATACTGGAGTTTATATTTAAAACCACATTAAAAGGGATTAACTGCCTAGCATTTGGAAACTTTAATTTGGTTAATGAGTCAACACATCAACAACTATTTACTAACTATTGTGCTAGATACTTGGGGGTTATAAAGGAGGACTAAGCTTTGAAACCAGCCCCCAGGGCATACAGTTTACTTTAGAGATGTGTTTGTAATTTACTATAACAGAATTTAGTATTTGTGAGAAAGAGAATTCCCATAACAGAAGAGGTCTGGGTAGGGGGAGAGTAGGAGGAAAGGAAATGGCCAAGGCGCATTGTGGGTGTTTTACATTCATTGTCTCGTTTAATATCAGCTGTCTTGTGAAATAGCTCTTGTTAGCTCCATCTTACAACTGAGAAAACCAGAGGCTCGGAGGGCTATGAATTTGCCATGGCCAGGAAGTGGCAGAGCTAGGAAAGAAGGAATTCTGTTGATTTCTGGCCAAAGTGAAGCTGTCCAACCTGCCCTATTAAACTGTTATGGAAGGTGCCATCATTTTTTTTTTCTGTTTGTAAAAATAATGCATATTGATTAAGAAAATTGGAGTAATGCAGAAATGAAACAGTTAATACCTGTAAGTACTTTGATTTCCTTTGTCTTTTTTTCTAAGTACATATACATATAGGGCTGATATTCAGTTGGTATATACAGTGCAGTGGATTAAAAATGTCCACAAATTCCTTGCAGCT
Source organism: Camelus ferus (assembly GCF_009834535.1). Taxonomy (NCBI): domain Eukaryota; kingdom Metazoa; phylum Chordata; class Mammalia; order Artiodactyla; family Camelidae; genus Camelus; species Camelus ferus. The sequence goes on from NC_045732.1 coordinate 23,047,709, forward strand.
CTTCTCACCAAGAGGTAGAGTCTATTTCTCTACTCCTTGAATTTGGACTGGCTTTGTGCATTGCCTTGACCAATATAATACAGTGCAAGTGTTGCTGTACAACTTCAACCAAGACCTCAAGAGATCTTAAAGATTATGCTTATGCCTTCTTGGAGCACTGCTGTGCCATATGAAGAAGCTTGAGCCAGCCTCCAGGAGTCCAGTTGACAGCCAGCACCAACTGCCAGGTGCGTAAGTGAGGCCATCTTGGACCATTCAGTCCCAATTGAGCTGTCAGATGACTGCAGGCACACAAGAGACTAGCTGATCACAGCCCATGTTGTCAACCCATAGAACTGAGACCCAATAGAAAGGTGGTTTTAAGCTGTTAAATTTTAAGGTTGTTTGTTACACAGCAAAGGTTAACTGAAACCAGTTGGCCATTTGGGTTATTTACACCTGACTTCCATTCTGATTGGTTGTGTTGTCCATTCTGACTGGTCTGTGCTTTGCTGTACCCATTTAAAAGTATTTAAAAAATCACCTGTGTGGGGTGTATGTGTGTAATAACAACAAATTGGTTTCGTGTATCTATAATGTCTATCCTGCAGAATAGTGTAGTGGCAGCTTTGGACTTAGATACTCCCCGTCTGTGTGACTGTGTCAGTTAACCTTGTTAAGTCACTATTTCTTATAAATGACAAGTTTCTTATGTATAGCACAGGGAACTGTATTCAGTATCTTGTGGTAACCTACAATGAAGAAGGCTGAAAACAAATACATGTATGACTGAGACATTATGCTGTACACCAGATATTGACACAGCATTGTAAACTGACTATACTTCAATTAAAAAGTCACCATTTCTTCATCTGTAATGAGTAAATAATAATAGTATCCTTCATATGAAGTAACGTATATTAAGTACCCAGCATAGCCCCTGGCATAATCGTTAACATTATTATTATTAATAGCATATTTTCCCATGTTGCTATCTAAATTAAATATATATATATACATATATATATAATGGCTCCTTTGAGTTCCACTTGTGCAATTTATTCTGTTGTTGAAGATTCAGGGTTTTTTTCAATGATACATAATGCTTTGAAGAACATCTTTCTCCCCAAGTTTTTACCCAGGTTTCTAATTGTTTCCTTAGATAGATTCGTAGAAGTAAAATTACTAGATGAGCAGAGATATAATTTTGTTGATCTGGAGCGAGAGAAACACCCTGGGGCTCACTACATGAAAGTGTAATTTGAGATGAGTCTCCAGATGTGCTTGCTCTAGCTTGAATTATCTAAGTTTTGATAATGTGATAACATCTGTGTTCCACAGGTTGTAATTCTTGGGATGGACTAGAGGTTGGGTCTTTCTCAGAGAGTGGTTTTCTTGCCACATGTGAGTGATAGCCTATGAGAATGATCAATAAATAAATACAACCAGCCCTCTCCTCTCCTTTTCTCTTCCCTTCTCTTTCCTTTTCCTTTCCTTTCTTTTTGAGAAAATGTAATTTAAGGCATGGAAAGCTGTTTCATCATTAGGGGTGGACCATCAAAAATGTAAGACTTCTAAATGTAAAATATTACAAGATTTGAGGCTGCAATTAAAAGAGGCCAGTAAGCAATACGTAAAGTATTAATCAGGCCTCTTGTTTGCAAGTGGTGGTACCCAGTTCTATCCTGCTTAGGCAAGAGGGGAATTCACTGCTCACTGCAGGAAGCACAGGTATGACAGGAACCAGGACCTTGTGGTACATCTGAAATATATGTTGAGAGAGAGAAAAGATCATGGATTGTACTAGACAGCTATTTGTTTCCCAGAACAGCATTTTCTGCTTTTGAAAAATTACTTTCCCTCTATATCCAACTAAGTAGTTATCCGTAGTCAGGGGGCTGCCAATCAGAACCTGGCACTCCTTTGGTCAATATTGTGACCCAAGCCATGACAATCAGAATTTTTTCTCATTGACACCAAGAAAGTCCTTTCCTTTCTGCTGTTCCATCTGGGAAGTTGTGGAAGTCTGAGACAGTGACTTTGACCTGCCAGAAAAGACTGACCACCTTTGGGTTTCTGGTTCTGCACAGCTGCAGCAGAGATGGCCTGTATCCTCCCAACTACCACTGTTGCCTACTTTTGACCTTCTCACCTTCCCCTCTCCCCAAACCACCACCATTACACATACCTGTGAGAAAAAAGGGAGCCAAATGGTCATAAAGTCCCCTTTCCACTTACCACAGAAAGAAGTGGAGATAAGAAGCTTCCTAGCCAGGGATGGAGATTGGGGGTGGTAAATGCCGAAATAAGAGTGATCATATTTTAATTCCCAGGAATGTGCCCAGCTGTGCTCATTTCTGACCCTTACCACAAAGAATGTCTATAGCAAACTAAAGAGTGAAAAGCTGTATTGGTAGACTGGAGCAGAGACATTCTTCTGTTGTCAGGAGTCATCTCAAGCCACCCCTGTCTATTTAGAAGATGAAATCTATTTGCTATCCTAGCCTGAATCCATCCCAGGCTGTTACTCTTACATTCCCTGGGGGCTCTTGCTGAGGATCATAAAAAATTGTGGCGGAGGGACCACTGAGACCTTTGGTTGAAGTTTAAGAGATGTGACCATGCCTCCTTTCTTCCTGTCTAGTGCCCCTTGTGAGGAGGTTAGAACATTGGCAGTTGTACTAAGTCCACAGAGATTGCCCTCTGGAAACCAGGCATAGAGGCTGAGTGACTTTTAAGAAAGACATGGATATATTCCAAGGCTAAGAGTGGTCTTGTTGGTCCAAGAGCCTTTGCTGTCTACCACGAACACTTTCTATCTCAAGATTCTATAACAGAAAGGTAGTTATTTCAAACCCAATTGTATCATAGCACCCCTTTTGTATTAGTTATCTATTGCCACAAAACAAATTACCACAAACTTAGTGGCTTAAATTACATGCATTTATTATTACAGTTTCTGTGGTTCGGGAGTTCAGACATGGCTTAGCTGGGTCTTTTACTCAAGGTGTCAGCCAGGCTTCATTCTCGTGTGGAGGTGTGGCCAAGGAAGAATCCACTTGCAAGCTCAAGTTGTTAGCATTGGCAGAATTTATTTCCTTGACTGAAAGCCTTGGCTTCTTAATGACTGTTGGTTGTGGCCACCCATGGTTTCTGGAAGCTGCCTGCAGTTTCTTGTCATGTGGTCTTACCTATTATGGCTGTTTACTTCATCAAGCCAGCAAGGAGAGTGTCTGGAATAGTCTGCTAGCAAGATAGAGTCATTTTTTTTTCTGAAAAAAAAAAAACAAAAACGACATAACATAAAATTTACGATCTTAGCCATTTTGACGTGTACAGTACAGTAGTGTTAGCTATACGCATATTGTTGTATAACAGATCGCTGGAACTTTTTCATCTTGTAAAACTGAAACTCTGTGCCCATGGAACAACTCCCTTTCCCCTTCCCCCAGCCCTCTGGTAACCACCATTCTAATTTCTGTCTCTAGGAGTTGGACTACTTTAGATACCTCATATAAGTGGAATCATATGGTATCATTTTGTGACTGACTTATTTCACTTAGCATAATGTCCTCAAGGTTTATCCATACTGTAGCCTGTGAAAAAATTTCCTTCTCTTTCAAGGCTGAATAATATTCCATTTTATGTGTATACCAGATTTCTTTATCTATTCATCCATTGATGGACATTTAGGTTTCTTATACCTCTTGACTATGGTGAATAATGGTGTAATGAATATAGGTGTGCAAATCTCTCTTCAAGATCCTGTTTTTAATTCTTTTGGGTATGTACCCAGACGTGAGATTTCTGGGTCATATGATAGTTCTATATTTAATTTTTTGAGGAACCTCCATACTGTTTTCCATTGAGTCTGCCCCATTTTACATTCCCACCAACAGTGCACAAGGGTTCTTTTTTCTCCACTTCTGTACTTGCACTTGTTATTTTCTAGTTGGTTTTTTTTTTTGATAGCAGTCATACTAACAAGTGTGAGGTGATACCTCATTGTGATTTTGATTTGCATTTCTCTGATTATTAGTGATATTGAGCATTTTTTCATGTGCTTGTTGGCCTTTTTTTTTTGAAAAAATATATATTAAAGTCCTTTGCCCATTTAAAAATCAGGTTATTTGTTTTGTTGTTGTTGTTGTTGACCTGTAGGAGTTCTTTTCTGTACTTTGGATATTAACTTCTTAACTGATATGTGGTTTGCAAATACTCTCTCCCATTCAATAGGTTGCCTTTTTCACTCTGTTGATTGTTTCCTCTGATGTGCAGATGCATTCCCATTTGTTATTTTTTGCTTTTGTTGCCTGGCAAGAGAAGAGTTTTACATAATGTAACATAATCATGGGAGTGATATCTTATCACCCTCACCATATTCTCTTAGTTAAAAGGGAGTCACAGATCTTGACACAAAGGTGTAAACACCAGGAGGCAGGATCATGGGGCCACTTTGGAGTCTATCTGCATTTAAATGGCAATAATAACCTGCTTCTTGTTCAACATTTAACAAACATTCGTTAAGGTCTGTTTTCCTCCCAAGCATTGTACTTGAGGAGTGCTGAAATAAATATGGCATAGTTTGCGCCCTCCAGAGACTTAACAGTTAAACATTACAGGCCCTTATTGTTCTAGTTATGGTTGGAAGGGATCTAGCCTTCTGGAGAAAAAGGACAGGAACAATCAAAACTGAGGGGCAGATACACAATTTGTCATCCCTTCAGGGTGACCTACCTCCTCCAGGCAGCCCTCCCTCTCTCCCCTTGTGAAGTCATGTGCAAAGGGAACACTCCTGCCCATCACTCAGCTCAGGGATCAAGGCTCTAACTCCTCATAAATGATTGGGAAATCTGAAAAGTGCAGTTAGCCATCCTGAGACCTCCTGAAGTATCAGCTCTTTGAATCTGGGCATGGCAGTTACTCAATAAGATCATAGGAAATAATTGCCTGTTAGTGCACAAAGTGTAAGACACCCCCTCTTTTCCCTATGCCTCCTGGGTCCACGCAATAGATTTTAAAGTTCAGAATCCAGTTTACCAATCCTTGTACCATTCATAAACTGGCAATTAAATGTTAACAGTGAATTTGGGAAAATAGAGGATACTTCAAAGAAGGAAACGCAAGGGAGTGAACTCCACCCAAATCAGCAGCCTCTGTTTGTCCTGAGGAACAAGGAACAGACCCACTTTCCGGCCCTGGTATGAGTGGATGTTGGGCATATTCTGCTGGAGACAACAGAGGTTATTACCTGAGAACTCATTCAGGAGGTAGAGGATGTGGGAATGAGTCATGCCTTTTGGGGTGATGATAGAAGGAGAAGCGTGCAAGAAGATCAAAAGGTGACCCAGGGCCATAGGGTTGGGAGAACTGTAATACATTTTAAGTCTCCTTAAAAGATTAATTATAGGAGGGTGCTATAGGAGAGGAAGAAATGAGATAGATGTGCAGTAGCATTTCTTAGTGCCTACTATGAGTGGTATGTCTTGCTTGGCATTTTACAGATGTGATTTCATTTAGTCTTAGTTTTCTTGTATTATTACTTATTTTTAACATATATCCTGCTTTGTTATCGAAATTCTGTTGAATTAAAAAGATATTTGTTGTTATACTAAAAAAAAGGGTTAATTATACATTTCCATTCCAGAGCTTCAGGGAACACCGGGAATAAAATCAGCAATTTAAATAAAATTGGCCTGGATGAATATAATTTGGAAGAACAGGGTTTTTTTCTGTCTTTAAAGCCCTCCAACCTCTATTGTTGAGATGTCTGTCATCATAGAAGCATAGAGTATTAGCGATTCTCTAGTCCAAATTCCTTATTTAATAACTAAGAAAACTGAAGCCCAGAGAGGGTAAAGTACTTGTCCAAAGTCACACAGCTGAAAGTGGCAGAGTCAGAAATACAGCTGGGGTCTCCTGACCATTAGTCAAGACATCTTTTACTACACCACTGTGTAATTATAGTCCTCACAGATCTTCTGGCCAAAAAGGAAAATTAAAAAACAGACATTGTATCAAATACTATCCTAAGGCTGGAGCTCAGGTAAAAAACTGTAAATATTCAACACATTTGGTCCACATCTCACAAATTAAGTTTCACTAGTGTATGCCTTGTTTTATTACAGAAAAGAATGCTTGCTCTTGACAGTTCCAGTCTCCCCAATTTCTTCCTCTTCCTGAGCCTTCTTTCTCTGCCTTGCACCCCTGACCCCCATCCCAAGAACGGGACTGATAAGTAGGACTCTGCAATAGGGATCAGGAATGCCTACTGAGACAACTATAAACAATTAGCTTCCTAGGAGATCCCCCACACCCTAGGAGGCTGCAGGAAGCTGCCCCCATCCAGACTCCTTCACAGGAGGATTCCAGAGGCTGTAAGGACTCTCTGCTCATGGAGGAGTCCTCTATGAACATCTAGTCAGTGAACCTGGGGCATCACCATACCATCCTTCTTTCTGAGATGAGCACTGTCCCACTACTTTGAAAGTGGTCCACAGTTCTTCATTTATATTCTTCCCTCATAGGTAGAATGCACACTTATCATCTGGCAAGAAGAGTGGGTTTTCCCATTCAAGCAAGTGACTTAGAGAATGCCAGCCTGTTGGCTTGAAGCCAAAGGGTAATTGACTCAGAAAATACTTTTTGGAGGGTGGAGCTGAGTGCACTTGTGTGGCAGAAAAAGCAGGGACTTTTGAGGCCAGGCAGGCCTAGATGCAAAGCCAGCACTGTCAGTTACCAGCTGTGTGATTTTGGACAAGGTTCTTGCAGCTCATTGTGCTTATATGTCAGATAGAGTTAACCTTCTCCTAGGGTTGTGAATATTAAATACTGTTGTAAAGTCCTTTGTAAAGTGCCTAGAATATAGTATGAGCCCTCTAAATGTTTATTCCTTTCTGTCTTCTTGTGAAATAAAGATTATAAGAGTTTTTGGATTAGGAAGAATAATTGTTAATGGTCCAATGGGGAGAGAGAAGGATTTGTCCCTAAACCTGTTTTCTTCCTGCCCTTAAACAGAATCATTCGCTTATTCATTGACCTTTGTCACAAAGCTTTACGTCTCTCATGAATAATAAATGTGCGATGATTCTGTTAATGTTTGCCAACCCAAGAGGCCTGCTCCAGTATCATAGAATCAGGAATCATCACAGAGGCTGGGTAATCAGTATTGTAATCCCTATTGCACTCTGCCTGGAGTTTTTTATCTGCCGAGCCAGACATCATGTGGACAATCCAATCCAGAGCACATCATCTAGGATAAATTATTTACAATCCTGTCTCCCTTTAGAAATGGACCTCATCTGTGACCTAATTAACATTCCAACTATAAACTACATGTGGAGACTCTTTTTTGAAGAAGCAGGCTTAGTGAAAATAGGAGAACATGTTGAAAAGGCATTATGCAGAACATAATAATTCACACAACTTTTTCTCCCTTCTCTCTTTTACTGGTATTTGACCATTATACAAACTAGAGGGAAATTATGCAGGTATATAGTGCTTAGAATCTGGGCAGGACAGCAGATAGAACAATGTCCCAAACTTTCTTTCAGTACCTAGTCTGAAGCCATGGTAAAAACAAAAAGCTACTGAAGAGCTGTAAATAGTGGTTAAGCACTCTTCATTTACCTTCAGTAATATATAACAATGTAACACAATTTACAATTTTATAATTCTCCTACTCAACTTTCAGAATGTTCCAAATTTGTTGAAAACTACAAACATATCCAAGAATCTCAGCGAATGCCAAGCAGCATAAACACAAAGAGAACCACATCAAGCCACTGCAGAATCAAATTTCTCAAAACTATTGATACAGAGAAAATCTTAAAGTTGATATTCATCACCGGTTCTTCATCAAAAACAATGCAAACCAGAAGATGGTGGAACATCTTTAAAGCATTGGAAGAAAAACACTGTCAACCCAGAATCCATTGATAATGTCCTTCAAAGATGAAGGCAAAATGAAGACATTTCAGATATGCTGAAGCCAAGAGCATTCATTGCTAGTGAACTTGTACCACAAGAAATGCTAAAGGAAGTTCTTCAGGATGAAGGAAGATGATATCAGATATACATAAGAATCTATGCAAAGGAATGAAGAGTACCAGAAATGGTAAGTCTGTGGGTAATATGAAAAACATTTTTCTTGTTTTTAATGTCTTTAAAAGATAATTAACTGCTTAAAGTAAGAATGACAACAGTATATTATGGGATTGATAACATTTGTAGAAGTAGAATGTATGAGCACAAAGAATGGGGGAGACGGGATGGAAGTATATTGTTATAAGATTCCTTCATTATATGTTAAATGTTATAACATTTAAAGGTAGACTGTGAGAAGTTAAAGATGCATATTGTAAAGCCTAGAGCAATCACTAAAATTTAAAGGTACAGCCAATAAGTCAATAGAGGAGATAAAATGGTTTCATAAAAAATAGTCCAAGGGAAGATAGGAAAGGAGGGGAAAAGGAACAAAGAACAACAACAACAAAAAGGAATAAAGAACAGGTGGGACAAGCAGAAGTGTAGGACTACTGTTGTTTCTGATATGCCTATCAGGTAAGAAATCACCAGTGGAAACTCCCCAAACAACTTATATTTACCTCTCAAAATTGGAATGAGCTGAAGAATTAGTAAGTAAACATGATATCCAGACTCTCACAAATGGAATTAAATAGTTTTTGTTGATGATAACATCAGTTATATTCTAATTCATTCAGCATTGAAGTCAGTTCTGTTTATCGTGATAAAAGAGATAATTTTGGTTCAGAAATGCACAACTTAGATTCTAAAGAAGTAACAGATCAGGCAAATGAGTGTTGAGAAAGGAGACCTGAGGTACTCAATGCTCTCACGTTTAGGATGGTTGCATGACTTGAGTGTGGCATTAGAAATGAGTGAATTAGGATAGCCTCTGAAAGTGAAACTTAAAACCAAGCAGAGATATGCAAACTGTATCCATCCCAGGCCAGTTAATATTTGGCTATAAACTGATTGAATGTATTAAGATAACTAAATAGAGAAGATATATCTTATAACAAACTTGATCATTGTATCAGTTAGGAATGCTTTTGACTACAGCTAACAGAATAACCTACTTATAGTAGACTAAACCATAAAAACTTAAAAGAAACTCAATTAGAAACCTGGAGATAGTCAGTTCCAGGGCTAGTTCAGCCATTAATCATGTTATCAAGGACCTGGGCTTTTAAAACCCTTCCACTCTGCCAGTCATCCTCAACTCATCTCATGAATGTAAAAGGGCTGTGATAGCTCCAAGCATCATGTCCTCACATCAGCATCCTAAGCAGGGGAGGAAAGGTTGTGGGCAAACATCTTTCTTCTACTGAGGCTCTGTCTTTTTATCTGGGAAGCAAATCTTTCCCAGAATACCCCAGATGTCTTCCCTTTATGTCTTACAGGACAGTACTGGGTAATGTGGCGGCAAGGGAGGCTGGGTCAGTGAGTATTTGGCAAAGGGGAACAGAGATGATATGTTTGGCCAAGACAAATTGTGCTTCTTTCTTTGAGGTTGGGCACATTGCTGCCCAGAACAAAATTGGGATTCTGTTAGCAAGGAATTAGAAGGGAATGCCTATAGGGTAGGCAACTGAAGGTGTCTACTAGGAGCAGTCATGGATGCATAGGAAAAGAATCTCAGAGACCAAAAGTAGCACCATTCGCTCTGGCACTGTGCTGAAACAAGAATACCCTGATGCAAGAACTCCAAGTTGAATCATGAGATGGGTCTTTGCATATTATAGAAATGAATACGTCAGTCTCTCCTTATTCATTCATTCATTTCACAGATTTTTATTGAGTTAGATGTTGTTATAGTCTCTGGAATTTTAGTCATGGAAAAATCAGACAAAAATTTTTGCCCTCATGGCGCTTACTTTCTAATCAATGTGTCCTAGCTAAATGCAACCGATTCCATGATCATCAGTAAATTTTCTGATTATTACTGGATTTCTCATGGTCACTAGGCAGTCCCACATTTCATTGTGAGCTAAGAATTTGAGATTCTTATTTCATTTATCAGTCTCTTGGTTGATGTGAGTCTTCCTAAGGACACAGAGTCACCTCTAGTGAAGTGACAAATCAAGTTCCTGACTTGCATATCTGCGGGCCAGTACCTGAACCATGGTAAATTCAACAAGGTGTTTCAACCCTGTGAGCAATTGTGGCAGACAGAGAGACTCACAGCTTTCTCCAATTAATACCCCAATAGTGCATGTTTCTCCTATTTGGAATGTTTAGACTTACTCATATGTGTGAAAGGGATACAAGAAATAAATATTAAATGATAAGCTTTTAAATCTATCAAAAAAGGAGTACTGACCTTAAAACTGTGATTTGTACAATGTATTATGAACTGATTGGATTCAAATTCCTCCTCAGAGGATCCAAGCTTAAAAAAATGTCCTATTGATGAACATTTAGATTGTTTCCCTTTTCCCCCATCATTTCAAACAATGCTATTATGAAATATTCTTGTATATATCCTTGAGTACAGGAACAGTAATTTGTAGGGTATTTGCCTAGAACTGGAATGCTGGGCCAAAGGGTACATGCAGGTTCAACTTTACAAAACAGAGCCAAATTTTTCTCCAAAGTGATTCTGCCAATTCACAACTTCTCCTAGCAGTGAATGAGAATTCTCAGTGCTCTCTATCGTTACCAACAGTTGGTAATTTCACTTCTTGGTTTTTGCTTATCTGATGGGTATGAAATGATATTTTATTGTGGTTTGAATTTTATTAATGTGATATTGATGTTTTCAACAGTATGTTTGTTTATTGGCCATATATTGTTTCTTCTACTTGAATTGCCACTTCATGACGTTTATCCACTTTTGGTTGGTTTCTTTATCTTTTCTTACTCATTTGTAGTAACCCTTTTATATAATTTATTATTCCAGTTCCACATCCCTCTTTTTTTATTATTGTTGCAGACATGTACCACATCTGTGGCTAGGATTTTTGTTGTTGTTGTTAATAGTGTCTTTGGCTATATGCAAGTTTTTCAATTTAAAGCAGTCAGATTTATCAATCCATTTTGAACTAAGACTATGTTATTAGGTGCAAGTTTAGAATTTTTATATTTTCATGGTGAATTTTTCCTATTCTCATGTTTGTGCCTCTTTATCTTTATAGTGCTTTTAAATTTAATTTTCTGATGAAATATACACAGCTAACACACCTTTATTTTTTTAAATATTTACCTGATATGTCTTTTCTCCTAATCTTGACTTTTGACAGGCCAGCAGGAATGGTCCACCCCAGTTGCAGAAAATAAGGGCCCTGTAGCCCCAGTGTCAGCTTGCATCTGGTTTTGAATTTCATGCTTGTTACTGTCCCCTTATCACTTACTGCTTCCATGGTGGACAGAACTAAAGGTGGGATAAGGATGATATGTATGTAAGGATCTAGCCAATAAATGAGGCAGACTCAGATCCACCTGAAAGGATCAAATGAAATAGTAGTAAGTTCTGCATCTATTTTTGTGAAAACACAGTGGCAAGAAGTAGAAAGGAAGTTTCCTTATTCCCTGGCTTGAGATAGAAAAGAATCCTAGATTAGGAAAATTGACATTCAGAGATACGGTTCTGAAATGACAAATTTCAAAACATTTTGTTTACAGTATGTTGAGGAGCCATTTGATGATAACCCATTGATTAAGTTAGAATCATGTGTCATTACTTTATAATAAAGTAAAAATTAACTGTAGAATACATTTGTCCGCGTGAGGAAAGAAACCAGAAAAGGAGAAATATTGGCTGAAGGCCTGGAAAATGCTGAATATGTACATGACAGGGGAACTTGAGGATTACGATTTGAGGCCTCGTGATCATCTAGTTTTCTAGATGACTTCTCATGCCCAGTTTGGTTTCTCTGACTCTGCAGAATCCTCTGATTCCCACAGCAATTGCTATTATACATGGTTGGGAGCATGAGTCTACTTCCCCAGATGGACCTGCATCAGTTTTCAGGGCAAGTCTGGGGTATAAGACTATGCCCTCTGCTGGAGGACACCACTCACTGCGGGTCTGGTAATAGTTGGGAAATCCTTGCTAGCCTTTTTGATTTGGGGGAAGTTACTTAATGCCTCTAAACCCCGATTTTCCTTATCTATAAAATGGGAATAATATGAATACTGATCTCCTATGGTTGTTGTGAGGATTAAAGAAGGTAATTGAGCAATAAGGGCTTAATAATTAATATTATCCCTACTACTATTCTCTCTTTGTTCAACAAATATTGATTATACATTTTCAACATTTTAGGCACTTAAATAAGTACTCAAAACTTGGTGGCTATCATACTGCTCTTTAGTCATTTTGCCAATCCATTTTATTATATGATTACAAGGTATCAGGCACGAATGCCAGGTGTAGGAGCCACAGCAGACAAGATGTTGGGGCAAGGAAAAGCAACTTTCTTCGGAAAGCTAGCAAACCCAGAAGATAGCGGACTACTGTCCTAAAGAACCATCTTCACTCAGAATAGAATTCAGGCTTCTTTTATGCTAAGGGAAAAGGGGAAGTGGGAGGGGAGGGTTCAAGATTAAAGGGTAAAAGTGGAGTGCAGACTTCTTGGAGACATCTGGCCTTCAAGGGAAGCATAACATTTCTTCGTTCTTCTGTTTGCTCATGTAGGCTAGATTACAAAGCTCCTGCGAAAACTTCAAGTTGTTAGCGGTTATTTTTACTTTACCATTCTTATCTCTGCTTATTAGCAAGGTTTCTAGGCTGAAAGCAAAGCTATCTACAACAGGTAGTAGCCATAACTAACCCAGGACTGTGGGATGGGAACTTTCTTCAGGGAACTTAATGAGCTATTTGGGCACAAGGACCATTTCTCTAATATTTAACTCGTTGTGCCCAGGGTTAAAGTAATAGAATACATAAGCCGAAGAATGAGAGAGGTGGTTTCAACATGGTGTTCTTTTCTTCTTCTGTTACACCTTTCCTTTTCCCTTTCCTTTCCCAGAACCTAGTAAACTAGGGGGAAAGTTCCACTGAAGTACTAGGAGAACAACTCTGCTATAACAAGAGAAAAGAATATAGACACAAAGCAGCGCAGACCAAGACATCCACTCCAGCCTTTCCAGGAGACACCAGAAGGAAGTAGTAGACTCGTCTTTCCTCAGCCCACAGGGAAATCTCAGCCCTTCAAACTTCTTTTGTTCTTTAGCCTTCAGCAGGGCATCAGTCATCCAGTTCCTTCTGGATGAGACAGACCAGGGGGTAGAAAAGGATGGAGAATTTCCTTGGGCTTGAAACCTGCAAATAGGTAGAAGAGGGAAGAAAAGAAAGAAGCCTTTACTTACCATGGTCCTCCCTCGAAATAATAAGCTACAAAAAACAAGTCAGACCTTTCCCACTGCCAACATTCACGCATTATATAATGCTACAAAGAGTTGCTGTCTCTTTCCCTATTAAATGCCCACTTCTGTTAATTAAGCTTTCGTAGGTGGTGCCAGATCCCAGGAATAGGAATGGGACAGGGAGGAAAAAACAATCCTTTATGGCAATAAGAAAAAGTTATTTTGAATTTAAAAACATCTCGAAGGGGTTAGATTAATGCATGGATAATAGACTGATTGAATTAAATTTTGGATGCTGGGGAGGCTACCTTTTGAAGTTGCTATTTATATTGTTCTCCCATGCAATGAATCATCCTTTTTTTTTTTTTTTTACTGCAGTGGACCCAGTCTTTAATTGGACGGACTGTGAATTTGATGTCTAATGTGGATCCTTTTGTTTTTATGTTATGCTCTTAGGGAAGGTTCTTTAAACCCATTCCAGCTGGTTTTTGAAGGCTGGATTAGGACCAAACCAGCCTTTGAAGGTGGGAGCATTGCTTACCATTCCTCTCCTTCCATTACTGCTCAAGAGCTGGTTTCCATCACCCAATCCATTAAATCTTAACTAGATGTTGAGAATTAACTATGTGCCCAGACTCAATTTAAAAGATGGCTCCTGCCTTCAAGAAGCTTACAATATTATTGGAGTACCACAATGGACACTTCAAAAAATTAAAGAAATAATACAAAGCAAATTATAATTAAGTGCTAAATTGTCAAATACAGACTTAGTGAAATAGAAACTTAGAGAAAGTAAAAGTTAATGATGACAAGAGTCAGGAAATCCTCTTAGAAGAAGTAGGACTTCAGTTAGGCTCTGTGAATCCAGAAAGGGGGAAAGGTACTCAGTGAAGGAAGTACAGTACAAACAAACCAGAAAAAGAAACCAGAAAAGTTCAGAACCTATTTCCTTGTCTGTGAAATGAGTCAGGAAGCCACACATGAACCCCTCTGCGGCAGTGACTGTCATTTTCAGTCTTGTGACTCCAACATCAAGCAGAATTTTTCTCATAGAGTAGGCCCTTGATAGGTGTACTTGACTTGAACAAACATGGCATATGGAGGAGATGGTTTGGAGGTTTGGCTACCTGGGGGCAAAGTTCATGTTAGCAAGCAATGACTCTCCCTCAGGGATCTGGTGCTCAGCTCAGAACTATCCTGAGAGAGGCACGTTACTTCTCCCAGAGCATGGAACTGTGTCCTCTGAGAATGCAGCAAAAGGGATGTCTTGCTTATGCAACTCACTTCCGCTGAGGACACAGCCCTAGTTGCCTCCAGCGTAAGTTTCATCTGGGTGGGTAGTGATGGTGACACTGCTAGGTCACTTAGGGAACTCTTGCTGGGAAATGAGCACCGGGCCGTTGGTACGCTGATACATTGATACCTGGCTACCTTCCATGGGTACCTTTAATTAAAGTGATGTACTTTAATTAGCCAGGTATGTATGATAATGTGAGACAAAAGGACAAACATGTTCCTGTTTAGTTGTTTAGAAACTGTTCTTAGCCTCTTTATAAAAAGTTCAGTTATGAAACTGGAAAATTCAATTTGGGTAATTTAGTGTCTTTTTCGCTAAGGGAAGAACTCTCTCAAGTGTCACCTCCTCTCTGTGGCTTTACAGGCCACTACCCTGTCTCCTCACCATGACTCCTCCAACACTCCATCCAGCAGAATGCATCATTTATATTGCTTCCTCTGAGATCTTATGGCACATTATTCATTGGAGCAGTTATCACAGTGCATTTGATCACATCTTTGTGTTTTCTCTCTGGGTGATGGATTCCATGAGGTCAGGAAATCTCTCTGTTTGATCTTTGCAGCCTCGGCACCCAGCAAAACACCTGGCATATAGTAGGTACTCAATAAATGGATTAAATTAAATTGATATATTTTCCCTATTGATAATTTTTAAACAATTTAAGATGGAATTCATCAGAAAAATTCTTCATATTCATTACTTTTACTTTCTCTAACTCAGATGTTAGAGACTCTTGGTCAAATAAAAACCCAGGAGGGTATAGCTAAAGTGGTAGAGTGCATGTTTAGTATACACAAGGTCCTGGGTTCAATCCCCAGCACTTCCTCTAAAACTAAATAAGTAAACCTAATTACCTCCCCACTAAAAATTTTTTAAAAAATTAAAAAAAAAAACCCACCCCCAGAACTGGTTTGCAGGCGATTCTGAAAAGAGGCTGAGAGAAGATGGATGAGGGAGGAAGCAGACTCCTTGTGGGGTAGGGTCAGAAAGAGAAAGTGAAGAATCAAAAGAGAAGAGAAAGGGAAGTGGAGAATTAAAACCAGATTTGACTGACTTCGGATGAGATCAGTCATAGGGTTATATGCCTGAGGATAATTTAGGTATAAAAAGCAAAGATACAATATTCTATTGCTGGGTAGCATATTACCACAAACTTAGCAGGTTAAACAACACATATTTATTACTTATTACTATATTAGTTTCTGTGGTCACAAGTCTGGGTATGGCTTAGCTGGGGCTTCTGTATAGGATGTCACAAGGCTGCAATCAAGGTGTCAGCCAGGACTGGGGTCTCATCTGAGGCTCTGGGTCCTCTTCTAAGCTCAAGTGGTTGTTGGCAGAATTCATTTTCTTGCTGCTGTAGAACTCACGGCGGCTAGCTTCTTCAAGGCCAGCAGGAGAATCTATCTCTATCTCCAAGGACAGCCCGATCTCTCTTTTAAGAGCTAACCTGATTAGATCAGGCCCACCCAGGGTATTGTTTCCTTTGATTAACTGAAAATCAAACTGACTAGGGGTCTTAATTACATCTGCAAAATGCCTTCACGTTTGTCACATGCCATAACTCAATTATGTGAGTGACAGCCATCAGATTCACAGGTCCTGCCCATGCTGAAGAAAAGGAACATAGATAGCAGGGAGTGGGAATCAAGGAAGTCATCTTAGGATTCTGCCTACCACAGGCACTGAATCAGAGACCTCTAAATGGCATTGTGCCTCCAATAGGAAAAATAGATGAGTCTGAGTACCAAAGGGTAGAAGTAGGCATGGTCCCAATTACCATCACCCCTAATGACCCCTTGTGGAACTTTATGTTTCCTAGACCTGCAACTCTGGGCTCTGCAGAGTTCAAGGTTCTGTTCCACAGAGGATCACACTCTTCCCACTGGACAGCAAGGGTCCCATTGAACTATAGGTATAACCACTGCCAGGGCTTTGGACTCCTGTGGCCAAGGAGTCCCCATCTTGGCAGGGGTAATTGCCCTTAATCAGAAGGAGGTATGGCTGCTGCTACACAATGGAGCAGGGACGAAGGTGTATGGAACTCAGGTTGGGGGATGGTGTGTGTATTTATATATATTTATATTTATAGAATTTTTTTGGTGGATGTGACAGGCAGAATAAAGGCCTCTAAAAAATGTCCCATCCTAATCCTAGGAATCTGTCAATATTTTAGGTTACATGGCAAAGGGGAATTAAGACTGCTAATCAGCTGACCGTAAGATAGGGACATTACCTGGGTTATCCCGGCGGACCCAGTGTAATCACAAGGGTCATTAAAAGAGGAAGAGAGAGGGTCAGAGTGTCACAGGAAGATGTGACTATGGAAGAAAGGCACAGAGAGATGCAGTGTGGCTGGCTTCAAAAAAGGTAGAAGGGGTGCCAAAGGGTGCAGGTGGCCTGTGGAAGCTAGAATGAGCAAGGAAATGAATTCTCTTCTAGAGCCTCCAGGAAAGAAAAACGCTCTGCTAACACCTTGATTTTAGCCCAGGGAGATCTGTGTCAGATGTCTGACATCCAGAACTGTAGGATAATAAATGTGTGTTGTTTTCACTCGCTAAGTTTGTGGTAATTTGTTACAGCAGAAGAGGAAACTAATAAGGTGGGTATGGAAAATACTATCCAGATCACATTGTCCAGGAATAATTCACTCTTGCTGTATCAAGAGTACTTTGCATGTTCCTCAATTAGAGTTAATGTCATTATATTATATTGGTTTGTTTCCATTTCCTCTCTCTCTTAGGCTGTTTGCTCCTCCTAGTCCGGGACTGTGCCTTATTCATCTCTGTATTTTTAGTCTCTCAAATGTCATTGAATCTCCATGCGTGTCTGTGGTGACAAAGGAGGAAGTGGGGAGGCACGTGTGGAGGAGATGCTCTGGTGGTGACGTCAGCAATGGGAAGGAGAAACCCAAGAACTGGTGGAGACTGAACCGGCTGACGTTAGTTCTCTGCCGTGTGGGCTGGTGGGGCTGGAATGTGGAGAGTCTGCAGGTCTGCTGCAGGCTTAGGGAGGCAGTGCCAAAAGCAGCTTGGTTTCTGTGGGGCTATTGGTCCAGGAATGATTCAGCAGAATTCTGAGTCTTCCAGATACACCTGATCAATTATAAACCCCTCTCTGACTCCCTCCCACTCCCGCCACCCAGAGTATTTCTCAACCCTTATAGTCCCAGACTGGAAACCACAGACTTTCAGTTAGAAACTGAGCAGCTCCAATCACTAAAGTATTCAATTTGGGATTCCCCTGAGTGACACCATTTCTCTAGGTACCCAACACTAGACTTCAGTACCTTGAGGGGCCCTGAATGTGATGTGCCCTTTAATAGCAAACCCAAGCTCTGGCAGGTTTGGCCTGACACATTTATTCCAGCAAATTAGAGCAGATTGCTCTCAGTTTATGTGTGTGTGTGAGTGAGTGTGTGTGTGTGTGTGTGGTTAAAATTAAATACAAAATGGAGACTGGACTTGAGAATACCCTGTGCAGACAAAACCATTTAAGACAGTAAGCAAAGCTCAATCTAGCTTATTTCATAAACATAAGTGGAACTTAACCTAGGTTATTTCTTATAAATGCTGCTGACAATCATAAAAAAAAACAACTTAAGTCATCTTCCTAAAGATGGTTTGAGATAATCACTTGTAATCAATCCCCTGCCATCTGGAAACCCCCATTGTAATAACCAATCATTGTAAACATTAATAACTTTCTCACTTTCACTTTATAAGCCATCCTATAACTTCATGCCCCTGAGCTTTATAACAGTCTTTGAATTTGGAAGCTCCCAGTTCACAAACTGTTTTCATACGCATAATAAACTCTTAACTAAATTCTATTTATTGATTTGGTGGGTTTAATTTTGTTATTTCTGAATTTCTGACAGTTTTCTGACATTAGAAGTGGGATCCAAATAAGACTCTCAACAACTCGGAGGCCAGTGAGCAACCAGATGCTGGTATCCACAGGGTGCATTGAGCTCACGGCTTTCTCCCCAACCTTGCAGTCAACCCAAGCTCCGCTCTCTTTGCATTTTGAACTCTCCGACCTTGTTGTGCACGTCTGTTTTCTGGTTGTTGAAGCTTCTTGGTAAGTCACCCTTCTGTCTGTAAGGGGAGAAACTGTTATTCCCTGGATTTTAGGCAGCAGTTGGATTACTGAGCTCCACATAGACTGTTTTAGTGAATCTAAAGGCAGAGATAGGTCCTGCCTGGTTTAAATCTCATTCTTCTCCCTCAAAGACTCCTGGTTCTTATATGTATACCCTCTGTGGACCAGGATCTTGTACCTTTCTGGAAAAATGGGTGAACTTTACAAAGGATAATTTGGAATTGTAGTGACACTTTGGGGAAATTTTAACTTAGACAAGATAGTCCACTTTAAGGGTGCCCTTCAAAACAGAATCGCAAACTTCTCAGAGACAATGGAAGATATTCTTCCACTGGTATGTAGAAGCTTCTAAGAGGCAAAATGACTCCAAAATAGCTTCTCTGAAAGAATCCTTACAGTGCGCGCACGCCCCTCCCTGCCACATTCTTCAGTAAAAAACTTTGGCCATTTGACATCATCTGAGCAGATAACCTTAAGTTAGTTTGTCTGCCAGAAACAAAATTTGGCTCCAGATTCTTTTGAATTTTGTATTATTATATCTGAGACATAGCTAAAATTTTAAAATGGAAACTCTAAGATTTCTGTGTCTGTCTATGTATTATGTATGTCCATATATGTAAATTATGTATATGTGATATTTTCAAAGGAGTTCTACTTAATTGGCTTATAGAGAAATAAGCACTTATATAAATTAAGTATTCCTAAAACTCGCAGAAATAGAGACTCTAAGCCAGTCGTTTTCAAGTTCACATGATCAGGATAATCTTTTTTTTTTTGGTAGTTTGATTGAAGTTCAGTCAGTTACAATGTGCCAATTTCTGGTGTATGTCCCAGTCATATGTATGCATACATATATTCATTTTCATATTCTTTTTCATTAAAGGTTATTACAAGATATTAAACATAATTCCCTGTGCTACGCAGAAGAAACTTTTCAAAATCTATTTTTATATATAGTGGCTAACATTTGTAAATTTCGAACTCCCAAATTTATCCCTTCCCATCCCCTTTCCCTGGTAACCGTAAGATTGTTTACTATGTCTGCAAGTCTGTTTCTGTTTTGTAGATGAGTTCATTTGTGTCCTTTTTGTTTGTTTGTTTTAGATTCCAGATATGAGTGATATCATATGGTATTTTTCTTTCTCTTTCTGCCTAACTTCACTTAGAATGACGATTTCTAGGTCCATCCATGTAGTTGCAAATGGCATTATTTTATTCTTTTTTATGGTCGAGTAGTATTCCATTATATAAATATACCACAGCTTTTTTATCCAGTCATCTGTCAATGGACATTTAGGTTGCTTCCATGTCTTGGCTATTGTATATATTGTTGCTATGAACATCGGGGTGCATGTATCTTTTTGAATTAGAATTCCCTCAGGATATATACCCAGAAGTGGGATTGCTGGATCATATGGTAGGTCTACTTTTAGTTTTTTGAGGAATCTCCATACAGTTTTTCATAATGGCTGCATCAAACTACATTCCCACCAGCAGTATAGGAGGGTTCCCTTAGGATAATATTTGATAAATAAAAGCTAGTTTAAGTTTGTTGGTTTAATAAAAACAGGTGTGTTTTTGGAATTGTCAATATTAAATGTAATGCAAACATACAATTTTTTCTACCTTTGTTTACTAGTCAAATAAGCTCATGTCCTCTCTGTATTACAAAATAACTTAAGATTATGGCTAGCTGATGTCTAATCTAAGTATAATTGTTAAAAACAAGTAATTTAGATAAAAGTAAATAAGATAAAAGTTTATACTAAGCTAAATAATGGATATTTATTAAATATCTAGGTCATTTCCAAATAAGATAATTACTGAGACATAAATTTCAGTTGATCTACTTTTGACTTCATAATTTTTACAGACAAAAGATATTTGGGTTTATTAATAAATATGTCTTTTGCCACATTAAAAATTGTATTATGAAAAACATGTTTCTAAAAAGTATAAGTTTTTATAACTATGTATTTATAAATTTTCTAATTACTATAGGATGCTAATATATGATAGTTCACTTTTGCCTGCTTCCTAGTTTTCACTGGAAAGTAAAGATTACTCACAGTTAAAATTTATAATCAATATGTAAAAATAGAACTACTAGAAACAATAAAGGGTGAAGGAAAACAACTTTGTATATAAAGTAAGGGAAAAAATAGGATTTTTAAACTATAAGTGAAGGTTTATTTCATTTCCTCATAAAAAAACAACTCCATAAAATCCTTGAATTAAAAACAACAGTTTTTTCACTAAGTATTTGCATATATTTTTCGACATACTTTTTTCTCCCTTCAAATTCCAGTAGAATTGAGATATTCATTATCTTGTCACAGCCACATACCCCATAATTATGTCAACAGAACTTCTATCCATTCTTCATAAAGCCCCTGAATAACTAGGATTAAGAAATTAAACTCATTGATCTAAACCCAGGGCTATTAATCCCCCACAAGTGCCAAAGCACTCATTATGAGACTGGCTCTTCTGGTTCCTCACTAAGGATGTATAGATATGTTCTACATCCTGAAAATAATAGACTGAGTTTACATGGCATGGATACAAGCAATAGTTACTGCACAAGTGAATGGGACACAAAAGCACCTGAGCTGGTTGATCAATGTGTTGTAGAGAAAGGAGCTGATGGCTGATTTTCTCTTTCCCTCTAACTCTTTACAGCCAACAGCACATGAACATTATGTTAGACTGTTCCGCCCATGCTGTTTCTCACTTTGATTCAAAGAAATGAACACTGACATTGCTCTCCCCCACATTGATTGGAAGGAATCAATATGATAGTGAAAATATTGCTGATTCTAGGGATATGGAACATCAAAGGATCCTTATTATGAAGGCTGAAGTTGAAATTTTAAACAATTGAAGTATAGTTGATTTACAGTGGGATATATTTTTATATGAGGCGTATGCAAGGAATATAGTGTGTGTATTTCTTAAGGAGACAGAGTAATGTTGTCTAAAATAAAATGACTGGTTTTTTTCAGAATAAGAAAGGAAAAAGAACAAGACAAAACCTAAATGAAAATAGAAAGATGCAGAAGTTTTATGGAAAAGAAATTTTATGTTGTGAGGTCATAGCAGGCTGAGATTGAATACATTTATTCCCAAGGATATTTTTTTAACATTTTTTATTGATTTATAATCATTTTACAATGTTGTGTCAAATTCCAGTGTAGAGCACAATTTTTCAGTTATACATGAACATATTTTTAAAATGAGCTCAGTTATGTACTTATACAAAACTGGAGTTTAATTTTCTCTCTGTTAAAATCACAAAACTTTTTTAGATTGTTGATCTGCTCTTAATAAAATATTATAAAAGGTTTTTCTTTACCTCTAATGTGACATGCCTAGGAAACAAGGATTCTGTGTCTTGGGAAATATTTCATGTGCTCCATATTGTCTTTATCAGATCTTTGATTACTTAGGAAAACTGAGTCTTTTCAATTTTAAGAGGTAAGGTTATTTACAACTATATAACTTTCTATTTTTGCCTTTGAGGTCTTTTAATTGTCACTTTGGTAAGTGGAAAAATAAGTATTCTTTCATAGTGATTTATGCTCCTATGTTGATCAAGTGTTTTAAATCTTTTGACATTTTTAACAAACTTCCCCCAAATTCCAAATGAAGAGTTTTTGACCTCAAACTAACTTTAGGATTTTCTAAAGGGCCCCTAGAAGATCTCAAAAGATTTGCTCTCTCTCCTTATAAAAGTGAAATGTTAATTTATTTAGGCTTATTTGATATTAAATTGCATGGAAGGGGAGGGTATAACTCAGTGGCAGAGCACATGCTTAGCATGCACGAGGTGTTGGGTTCAATCCCCAGTACCTCCATTTAAAAAAATTTTTAAAAGCTTAAGCCGTCTTCCTAAAAATGGTAGGAGATAATCACTTTTAACCCATCCCCTGTCATCTGGAGACCCCCATTTTAATAACTAGTCATTGTAAATGTTAATAACTTTCTCACTTTCACTTTATAAGCCATCTTATAACTGTATGCCTTGAGCTTCATATCATTCTTTGAATTTGGAAACTCCCAGTTCAAGAACTGTTAAAAAAATTTTTTTTTCATATGTGCAAACTGTAATAATTATACCTAATAAAACTGAAAAAGGAAAAAAATTCCTTCCTTTTATTGAGATATAATTGATATATAGCACTGTATACTTTTTTTTGGTGGGGGGAGGTAATTTATTTGTTTAATTTTTTTCCTAATGCAGGTACTGGGATTGAACCCAGGACCTCATGCTTGCTAGGCATGTGCTCTACCGCTGAGCTATACTCTCTTCCCAAGAACTGTTTTTATATGCATAATAAACTCTTACTAAATACTATTTATTGATTTGGTGGTTTTAATTGTGCCGTTTTTGACAATATCTATGTATGTATGTATATCTATGTTTTTATCCTATCTATACCTATACCTCCTCAGGGAGATATATATGTATATATGTAGACATACATATGTATGCATATGTATATCTATATGTGTGTGTGTGTGTGTGTATGTGTATATATATATAAATAAAATCTCCTCAGGGAAGTTTTATGCAAACCGTCAGGGCCAGGGTGAGGGAGATGGAGGAACCTGAGCAATACACAGGGAGTAAGGAATTGGGGGTAATAATAGGAATTAGAGTCAAGGAAGAAATGGCCACTTTGAAGTGCCATTTTAGGAGTAAAAAAGGGATATTTCCTCCCTCCAGGCTTGGTTTTTGCCTCTCCACAGATGATGCCAAACAGAAGCCATATGTGGTGTCCTGTGCATTGTGCTAATGAGTTACCTATATAAACAGAACGAAGCAGTCTAACAATCCCATAAAGATCACACATGAAGATAAACCAGCTAGAATAACGTTATTGTTTCTGAAGATAAAGTCAACTAATACTAATGGCTCCCTCCTGTCTTTCTGCGGCTCCATCTTCAAATAGCACAAGATACAAATTTACACCCAAAGACATGTAAACTCTAGCAACCAGCATGATTCTAGTGTCTATAAAATATACAGATCCTCCCTGTAAAGTAAGTTTCAAAAGCGTGCGAGCACTCTGAAGCATGACTTTTTGCAGAGATAGTAAAGTATGTTTATAGCTTTGTTCCTTCTGTGGTTATGCATTCTGGTGCAGCTCTAATTGTATCGGAGGTACTTGTTCATTTTCCTTGGATTGAGGAAGGGCAGGGTTGGTTCCTATGCTACCCCAGCTGAATGGGCTGCCCTGGAGTCTGAAGGAAGGTGCTGTTTCCCAGCTGGGATGGTAGCAGTTGGGGTGGTACGAGGAAAATGATGGAAGGGAGATTTCCGCCAAGATGGCAGAGTGGTAGGACCATGAGCTCACCTCTCCTTGCAACTACAACGAAACTGCAAGTGAATGCTATAACAACCATTGACAAAAGACTGGAACCTAGCAAAAAAAAAAATCTGCAACTGGAAACATAAAGAGGGAACCACAGCAGGATGGTAGGAGGGGCGTGTTCACAATATAATTGGGCCCCATACCCTCTGGGTGGATGACACACAAGCTGAAGATTAGTTAAGTTGAAGAGGCCCTCCTACAGGAGTGAGAGCTCTAAGCCCCACGTCAGGCTCCCCAGCTCGGGTCCTGGCATTGGGAAGAGAAGAAGACCCCAGGACATCTGGTTTTGAAGGACCGGGGGACTTGTCTCTGGGAGCCTGACGGGACTGGAGAAAATGGAGACTCCATTTGCTTGAGAAGCATACACGGAAAGTCACGTGCTCCAGGTCCAAGAGCAGAGGCAGTGATTTCATAGGAACCTGGGCCAGACCTACCTGCTGGATTTGTAAGGTCTCCTGTGGACGTGGGGGATGGCTGTGGCTCAGCCAGTGGACATAAAAGCTGATGATGGATATTCCGGCAGTATTAATCTACATGAGCTTTCCTGGAGGCTGACATCTTGATTGGATCATTAGCACCAAGACCCAGCCCCACCCAACAGCCTGTAGGGAAGCCTCAGGCCAAACAACATACAGGGTGGGAGCACAGCCCCACCCATCAGCAGACTTCCTGAGCCACAAAGACCTCTAGACACATCCCTACCCATCAGAGGTCCAGGACCAAGCTTCACCCAGCAGTGGGCAGGCACCGCTCCTCCTGCCAGGAAACCTGCATAAGCCTCTAGTCCAGCCTCACCCACCAGGCACAGATACTAGAAATAAGAAAACAACTATCCCAAAGCCTGTGGAAGGAACCTACAAACACATAGAAAGATAGACAATATGAGATGGCAAAGGAATATCTCCCAGGCCAAGCCACAAGATAAAATCCCAGAAGAGGAAATAAGTGATGAGGAGACAGGCAATTTACCTGAGAAAGAGTTTAAAGTAATGATGGCCAAGATGTTCAGAGAACTCAAGAGGAGTATAGATGCACAGAGTGAAGTTTTTAGCAAAGAGTTGGAAAATATAAATAACATCCAAACAGAGTTGAAGAATAAAATTACTGAAATGAACAACACACTAGAAGGAAGCAAAAATAGACTAAATGAGGCAATGGAATAGATCAGTGAGCTAGAAGACAGATTAGTGGAAATCACTACTGAAGAACATAAAAAAGAATGAAAAGGAATGAGGATAGTTTAAGAGAACTCTCGGACAACATGCAGCACACTAATATTTGCATTATAGGGGCCCCAGAAAGAGAAGAGAGAGAGAAAGGACCTGAGAAAATTTTTGGAGAGATAATCACTGAAAAATCCCCCAACTTGGGAAAGGAAACAGTCACCCAAGTCCTGGAAGCACAGAGAGTACCACACAGGATCAACCCAAAGAGGAACACACCAAGGCACATAGTCATCAAATTGACAACAATTAAGGATAAGGAGAAAATATTAAAATTAGCAAGAGAAAAGCAACAAGTAACATACAAAGGAACTCCCATTAGGTTATCAGCTGATTTTTCAGCAGAAACTCTACAGCCAAGAAGGGAGTGGCACGATATATTTAAAGTGATTAAAGGGGAAAACTTACAACCAAGAATACTCTATCCAGCAAGGCTCTCGTTCAGACTTGATGAAGAAATCAAAAGCTTCACAGATAAACAAAAGCTAAAAGAATCAGCACCACCAAACCAGCTTTACAACAAATGTTAAAGAAACTTCTCTAGTCACCAAACCATAAGAAAAGAGAACAAAAAAGAAGAAAGAGGGAAAAAAAGACCTACAAAAGATTGCTTTGGCTGTTCGGGGTCTTTTGTGGTTCCTTATAAATTTTGGAATTGTGTGTTCCAGTTTTGTGAGGAATGTTGCGAGTATTTTGATGGTGCTTGCGTTGGATCTGTGGATTGCTTTGGGTAGTGTGGCCATTTTGATAGTGTTGATTCTTCCAATCCAAGAGCACGAGAAATCTTTCCATTTCTTTGTGTCATTTTGGCTTTCGGAGTATAGGTAACTTCCTTGGTTAGGTTTATTTCTAGGTATTTTGTTGTTTTTGATGTAATGGAAATGTTTCTGCCGGTTATAAAATTCTGCTTTTTGAAGTGCAAAAAAATAAAGTGAGTGAAGGGCCGCAAATGGCAAAGTATCCTTCTTTCTTATGGTGAGCTGTATTCCATTACATATATGTGTGCTGCATCTCCATTATCTGTTCAACTATTGATGTGCACTTAGGATGCTCCCATATCTTGGCAATTATAAATAATGTTGCTGTTAACAGCAGGGTGTATGTATCTTTTTGAGTTAATTCTTATTTTGTGGTTGGCTTTATTCCTTTGATAACTATGTAAATTAAAAAAGCTAAAGCTCTAAACGTTCCTAGAAACAATGAACAGTACATATATGTAAATTTAAAAAATATGTGCAGTAAAAAAAAAAAAAAGAAATGAGCTATCAAGCCATGAAAGACATGGAGGAAACTTGAAAGACCTATTACTAAATGAAAGAAGCCAGTCTGAAAAGGCTACAAACTGTACGATTCCAACCAAATGACATTCTGGAAAAGGCACAGATACAGAAACAATACAAAGATTGTGGTTTCCAGGGGAGAGGGAGGGAGGGAGGAATGAATAGATGGAGCACAAGGGATTTTTAGGGCAATGAAATTATTCTGTATGATACTATAGTGGTGGCTACATGTCATTATGCATTTGTCAAAACCCATAGTATGTACAACATCAAGAGTGAACCCTAATGTGAACTACGGACTTTGGTTGATAATAATGTGTCCATGTTGGTTCATCGATTGTACCAAATATGCCACACTGATGAGGGATGTTGAGGGAAGGGGAGTATGTATGTGTGGGTGGCGAGGGCTATGTGTGAACTCTCTGTATTTTGTGCTCAATTCTTCTGTGAACCTGAAACTGCTCTAAAAAAAATAAAGTCTATCAGTAAAAAAAAAAATGATGGAAAGTGGGTGGGCAGGGGAATGGAGAGAAAGAGGATGCAGAGCCAGGAATGAATGGAGAGAGCCAGATTTGTTGGAGGAAGTGTATTAAATGGGAGGCAGTGACAAGGTGAAGGATGATGGGAAGATTAGGCTTGAGTAAGACAGATGTCCTTTGAAATTTTACCATTTAAGTCCTATTTTATTGAAAGAGGCATCTTTATTGAAGTTGACACTTTGAAGTGAAGATGTCCTATCCTAAAGAGACCCTCTGATCCCATGTCACTAATAGTATGACATGTTTTACATGTTTGCCATTTCTAAGCAAGAGAAAATTGTTAGAGGAGAAAGAGTATTGCTCTTGACATAAACCTTTCAACACTTGGATTTGATGAGCAGTCATCATAAAAGTGGAGCCGAGGAAAGGTAGGAAAAGTGATAAAAATTACCGCTGTTTTGAAATTGCCTAGCCTGGGTTTTACTTCTATTGGAGCAAGTGGGCATAATACTAAGCACTTTCATGTAACAGCTCAATAGTCTTTACAATATTTTCTTTAAGGTTTAGGGGGAAAATCACCTTTCCATTGTTTTTTCTCAACCTCCCAACTTTATCCTAGATCCTTTTGTGTAAACTCTATATTCTTGGAAATAACTTTTTTTAAAAGTGATTTCTCTATCCTAATGAAATCACAGCATACATCAGTTTGTTTGAAAGTTGATGATATAGTTTTCCAAGAAAATTTTCTACCTAAATTAGATATCCAAAAATATCTATAGTTGAGAAGCCCAAGGAAAGATGGTTACTAGATACTTTTCACTAATAATGCTAGTTTGAACTGATAACATATTGTTAAGTTTGTTATTTGATATTATTCTTCTACTTATAATAATGACATTGATAATGTCTTCTGTATCTGTCAGTGTATAAGGTGCCTTTTATTTGATTTTAATGGTAATTTCTGTTACTCTGAGACCATATCAGAATAGAAGGAATGGAAAATAACAGGAAAAAAAAGATGGGGTGGAGAATCTGTTAATTCAGGACAGTGATTCTCACCACTATACAACTGTTGCATGTCTCCTGGCCTGACTTTGTGACCCCTTTGCCTTCTATCCCTGCTATCCAAAATCTGGTAAAGCTTATATACTTTACAACAGCATCACCACCACACACACAGAAATCAGGGTTGCTAAGCTGTTTCAAGAATTTTATGTGTGCTGCCTGTTGAGATAAGTGTAGATGTGGATGAATGCTAGACTGGCTGGATTTTAGCAGGGGTTCCCTGAGGTTTGAACTAAGGTAAGTGGGCTAAGTGATGAGATCTGGTTTTTTTTTCTCTTTAAATAACACCCGCAGTGGGACATCTATGGGGTTAGTTGCTCGGTGCTCCTTTTCGAAGGAGTGCTCCATATCCCCATCTGAGTGGCTACTTATGGAAATAGCCATGTTAGTAGATTGTGACCTTCTCATAGGTCTGGGTGAGGGGCTTCCTGGTAAGTCAAATGGGTAAATATGACCTTGTCCTGGCAGCCACAGTCAACCAGTCCAGGGGTTGTACCTGATCCCAAGTGGACCAATGATTTTATTCTCAGGAATTTTTGTATTTGATACAGATTTTTGGGTCAGTCTTTATGCTGTGGCTGTGACTGTAAAGTTCAGGAGTTTCTATTGCCATGTGCAGGAAGCTTTTCAATAAACAAGAGGCAGGGGACGTGGGAGGGAGGATCCTGCTTGGTTTCAGAATAGTTGCCTCAAAGCAAAACAAAACCATCACTGAAAAGGTACAGGCAATATGAACAAAACAGAAGGCGAGATCTATGCAGGTCAAAAGGACAGTCTTATGGATGTGGGACTGCAAAAAGCAGGAAAAGTTAGGTAGAGAGGAAAGATGAAGCCCCAAAGACCATGTTCCATTTGTAATTCATGAAGTGATTTTTTTAAAAAAGCCAACTTAAAATTGACAAATTTTTAGTAAGCCTGGTGTTATCAGAAAAAGCATGCAGTATCAATTTCTTTTAGGAAATTACCACCTTCAAGGACAAAGCAAAACTTGCATCTATTTTGGAAAGATCCCCTCTCATTACCTTATGTCCTCTTTAAAAAAAATTTTTTTATGGTAGAGGTGATTAGATTTATTTATTTTCTGAGGAGGTACTAGGAATTGAATCCAGGACCTTGTGCATGCTAAGCATGCACTTTACCACTTGAGCTACATCCTCCCTCTACCTTGTTTCCTCTTTAGACTACTTTATCATGTTTGAAATTATGTGATTTGCTAACGTGCTTGCTGACTTATTTTCCTTCCGTATAACGTAAGCCCCCTAAGGGCAGGGAGTTTTGTTTATTTTGTTACATCTCCAGAATTTACAAACAGTGTCCTGCGCACGGCCAACAGCTGAATGAAATGGAGAACCCGATCATCCAGTAAAATCTTCTTAACTCTCTGGCCTTGAATCTCTCTAGGCAAGCCGAGATTCCAACTATCAAACACCAGGGGGCAGACCGAGACTAGAAGAGGAACAATAGAAGAGCCAAGGCGTTGGGGTGAAGGTCGCGTGGTCTTCAGCGAAGCGGGATAACGGAGACAAGGTCCAAGGACTTGGCCGCCCCTCGCCTCTTCGTCACTCTGGCGGTGCTGCCAGGTACATTTAATCAACAGATAGGCGGGTTCTCTAGTTAGCGACATGCTCCGCGCTGCTGATAGAGCGGGAAGCTCCAGGGAGATGGACTCCAGCTTCTCGCCAATGAGCAGGGCTTCAGGTGCTGCGTGGGGCCCCCGGGCAGCGAGACCCCGCCCCCGGGCAGCGTAGCCCCTCCCACCACCCCTCCCTCGGGCTCGCTTCAAGGGTGCGGTCGTGGGGAGCGAGGTTTCCTCTCGCGCTCGCGCTCGCGCTCGCCCTCGGTGTCTTTCGCGCTCTCAATTGCCTCAGCTTCCCTCCGCCGACCGGCGGGCCGGGCCTGGGTTTCTGGTCACTTGCGCGGTGGCGGAGCGCAATGAGGCGAACGGCGCTGCGGTAGGTAGCCCGGGGCCTGGCGGGGCGCGGGCCTGGGAGCGCCCACTCGAGTCCTCCAGGCTGCTAGCGGGCCCGGGCGGAAGGAGCGGACCGCGGCATTTGGGCGGAAAATGGGGCGTGGTAGGGAAGGGCGCCCGCCTGCTGCGACCCCTCTGGGACTCCGGCCTGTTGGCCTAGGGTGGGGCACCGCGCCCCCAACCTTAGCGTCTTCTGGCCGGGAGTTTGATATTAAAAGTGTAGCGGCAGTTTAAGGGAGGAAGTTGGGTGTTCCCTGAAATTCCATTTTCTTTGCTCATCAATAGTGTGGTTTTGAGTTAGCTCCTTGTCAGAAAGCTAGTACTTAGAGTTCCACATTATTTTTCCAGCCCTCTGCGCTCTTAAGGTTAAGTGCTTGACCTACTTGGACTCTGACTTAAGGGTGTTGTGATGTGGGCAGAGGTTGCAGGGCACCTTTTGGGCTCTCAGGACCTGTGTTGTATATATAAAGGGAAATAGCCTGCGACTGAAAAGTGTGTGTGTGTGTGTGTGTGTGTGTGTGTGTCAGAGTCAGAGCTCATTTCTTACATCGAGATCATCTGCTACATGTATTATAACTGCTAATTAATGTATTGAGGGCCTGATTCCTTTGCTCTTTCAGCTAATAGTAGCAGTGGAAAATACTAGCTTTTTCCATTGTGCTTTTTAAAACCTGTTATATTCAGGTATAGAGTGCTTGTTTCTGAGATGGCAGAGTGAAGGATCACATACCCTATTTCCTCCAGTGAGGGATTTGAACCTACAGAAGATTCATAAAATGAAATAGTGAAAAAGAAAAAAAATTCAAGTCATGTTCTGAGAAAAAGCAAATTGAAAAGTCAAGAACAAAAAGACTGAAATATTAATCCATATATAGAAGTACAGAAATGGAAAATTTATTGTGAAAAAATAAACCCAAAATATGTAAAATAGAGGCTTTTTAGCTGTGTGATTGGAGAAAAAACACAAAACCGAAACCCCAAATGCTTTAAAAAGCCTTCTGGTCTTAGTGGACCAGCAGGGATTATATGATGACTGGCTGGCTAAGGAATTAAGTTAGCCAGCGAGTATATGCTCATATTTATGTGTTCTTTTTTAGCATAGTTGACTTGGTGAAAGGACCAGGATTTGTTCTAGCAACACAAGGGTCAAAACTCCATGTAGATTTCACTAAATATTTCTACTGAGAGACTTCCTGAATGCTGGAATTCAGAAGAGAAATCTATAGTAAATTTGAGCTCTAAAGAAAATGAAGAGTGTTCTTTCTTTTTTTGGTTAGTCATCACTTGACTCGGCATTAGGTTGTAAGCATTTACCAGTCCACTTGAGCTACAATGAGTAACAGTATCTGGGACTCTTGACCTCTTCAATGCCTTGCCTTCTTCAGCTGTGCTCTCAACAGATCAGTTTGTCAGTCCTGATATTATATGTGTGTTATCCCTGATATGATAGTGTGTGGTTAGGAGTTGACAGGTCAGCAATAGTGAACCAAAATCAACTTAAACAGCTTATTCCTGGAGAGCAGGTTAGGCACATTTGGGTAAATAGTTTTTATTTTATTCCATTAGGGAGTAGGAAATCTTTGCTGAAGTCCAATAAGTAAGTACTCTCTTTGAGTCTGGAAAGGGTTAATTCTGTTTTCAAAGTTGATTGATTTATAATTGGGTTTAACTTATTAATTGAGGAAATATGGTATAATAATAAAGAACAAAATAAATGTTCATAATTGGTTTACTCAGCTGTTTACTGAATTGATTCTGGGCTTCTGAAGCTAATACATTAGAAAGAGCAAGAATAAATTCATTAACCCTGGTTGATATCTTTTATGTGTTTTGTAGATAACTCCCTAATTGGTCTCTGCTCTCAAGAAATGTTTCCTCTAGTTGAAGAGATGATT